>NW_023397461.1:0-157500 GCF_011125445.2 Fundulus heteroclitus | reverse complement strand
GAAATATTACATTGATGTATTACATTCAGCAGGAGCTAAATGTGTAATGCTAAACCTCTTGGACTCCCATAAACAGAGAATTGCAGCTAAACTACAATAAATGACATAAAAACAGGTTAACAAAGTAAAACTAAATCCATGAAATATTTCCCCACTAGAGCTTTTAACCAAACATCAGACGTCGACCACTTTGGGAGATTATCTCCACCAAATTGCTGAAATTAGGAATATTTTCACTGCAGCTGCTTCATCTCTGCTTTCATGTTGTTGTGCAGAATCAAACCTGGAGTCCGTCTCTGCCTCTGTGCAGAGAAATGAGACGCCGTCACCTCGGTTTGCTACGCAGAGGTTCTCCTCGGAGCAGAGGTTGTCTCCTTGGACAGATTGCTGACTCGTGTTGAATGTGGGGCTTCTTTCTCATGTTAGGAGGTACCTGCAGATGCCCTCAGATGAGATCCAGGGTAGCCTGGCCCAGAGGGACAGATTGTTGTCAGAACCAGGTGTGATGCAGCCACCAGGATATGAAGTAGTTGTAAAAGAAGACATGATGGCAGGAAGTGGAGAAAAGAAGGATTGTTGCTGCTAACAGTAACGCTGGAATGCTTTGCATGAAGCCTGATGCTGATGCTGATGCTCTGTGTGCACAAACAGCATTAATGGGTGATTTTAACTGGTGCTTCAAGCACGTCTCACAGAGAAGTAACGTCCTTCATTTGCATATCTACTTTCCCAACTGCAGCTCTTGGTTTCTGACTGGATGTGTTATAGAGATGAGCTTAAGGTGGGTCAGAGCAGCTGACTGGCACCAGAACCGCTGGTTGCTGTGGACATAAGCACCTTTTCTCTGGAGCAGGGAGGAGCCCATGGTGAAAAACATGCCATAAAACCTGGAATAGTTTCAAACAATCTTAAACAGTGAGCAACAGAACCATCAGATGTCCAAACATGAACAAACAGGTCCGTTTTTTACAGGAACAGAGGGCAGCTTTGAAATAGAGGTCAGATCCAAAAGGTTCTGAACCTTTAACCGGGTCAAAACAACCATCATCACTTTAAGTCCAACATTAGAAAGAAATCCCTAAACTCAAACTGTGATTGAGGAAAAACTGGAAATGAAAGAAAAAGGAAAGGAAGCTCAGAAGGATCAGTGTTCTAAATCTAAATCTAAATCTAAATCTAAATGTGTATGAAAAGCAGTAATAAACTAACCTGACCCTACCCAGATGTATTTAGCTCTGCCTAGCTTCACTCACATCCATCTGGGACCTCTCCCATAGAAAGTGATTTCTCCAACCAATTTTATGGTCTGGCCAATCAGGACGCAGGGCTGGAGTTTCATAGATGTGACGTAGTGGAGACGCGACCGTGACGTGAGACTGATTCAGACAGCAATGGCGGCTCGCATGGAGGAAGCAAGCGTTAGCATTGATGCTGCTATTTCTTCCGTGTTGTCCAATCTACCTGATATTGTTTCATTAAAAGAACATCAGAGAACGCCTCTGAAGGCTTTTGTTGGTGGAAACCATGTTTTCACCCTTCTCCCGACCGGATTTGGCAAGTTTTGTTTTTTCGCGGTGCGTCCGCTGCGGAGCGGTTAGCGGTTAGCGGTTAGTCCTCAACGCGGTCGGCCCGGGATCGACTCCGACCCGCGGCGCTTTGCCGCCTGTCCCCCCCCCCCCCGTTCCTGTCAGCTCACTGTCAATAAAACGCCTCTAGAGCTGCAAACACATTAAAAAAAGTTTTGTTTTTTCCTGCGTCGCTCTCATCAGCGTCACGGGTTAGCTTCGGTGTGAGTGGTTGAAATAGCACGTCAATAAAGATGACCGACAAGTGGCTTATCCAATCATATGCAAGAATTTTTGATAAGGCCCAGCCTTCAATAAAGGCAATTTGACATCCATCTGGCTAGAGTCAGGTTAGTAATAAACTGGTAGAATCAAATTATAAGACTACAGCACAGACGAGCGCTACAGCTGTGGAACAAAGGTTCTCCTAACCTGCAGGAAAATCTTCCCTCATCTGTTTAGGACTAAAGTCTAAATGCAGTGTTGATGAGCAAAAGGTCAGGAGGTTGCTGGAAGGGCTGCCACGATTAGTCGACATCATCAACAATATAATATAATGATTAATTGTTGACGCAAACATTCGTTTAAAAATATATAAACATTGCAGCGGTCCCAATATTTCACTTTCAGTGGTAGATGGTTTATTTGGAAATGAATAATTAGCTCGTTTTTAATATTGATGCTGATTAAAGAGAACAAGCCTGACTTCAAACATGTTAATATGTTCCTCTTTTTTACACTATAGCTTAAAATCTTTTTAACATTAAGCAATGTGAAAAGCATGAAGATTGAAATATTGTTCTAAAAACATTTTACAGCGAAAAATCTACTTTGATAGAAATATTAAAAATAGACTAAAATTTAAAATGAATATTTTATGGAGGATGACAGGTGTGAGTATGAATGGTTGTTTGTGGGGATAGACAATGGATGGAGGCAGAAGTTCATTCATTTAATCTTCTTCCATCCAGAATCTAAAATATGATGATTTTTGGTCTTTGAACAACTGCCTGTTTGTTTTTAAATGGGGCCTATTATGCAACATTCACTTTTTGACGTTTTTTGTTTCTATTTGGGTCTCTACTGAGGCCTAGCCCACAGGTAGCAGTTTAAAAAAACAAAAACAAAAAAAAAAACAATATCTCCTTTACACTGTTTTTAAAAATAATACCATAAACAAGGGAGATTTTTTAGAAAAGTTTTCTTCCATTTTTTTAAATACGGCAGATTCATAAGAGGCATTGTACAGCAAAACTAAAACTTATGTCAGCCAATCAGAATCCTTTAAAACAACCACGACTTCCTGTTGGGAATGAATCATGGCGGTTTGACCTCGTGAACAGATAACGAAGTTAAGCTTCATTTAAGCAACATTTCAAAACATAAAGTTAATAAAACCAGCGGCGTTAAACGGCATTGTGCCTCCGCAGTGGGAGGGAGAGCTGGTGCAACGCCCCGATCTCTGAGCGCTCCTTCTCCTCTGACCCTCACTGTGTTGCAGCAGATGGACTTGGAAAAAAATACAAACAAAAAGTGTCTGAAGCGACGTAAAAATCAGACTTCTCTGACAAAATTAATTTCTAACTCCACCGTATGGCCAAGTGCAGAAACAATGGTCGCAGCAATATTTGATAGACGGTGAAGAGCCGGACATTAATATCCGTCTTTTCATGAAAGTACGCAGGCTCAGAACCGAAGCGTTTATAAAGGTCCACGTTTTCAGCATGATTTGTTTTATGGGACGTATAATGCCGTTTATGTGTGGCTGAATATGAATAATAAATGTCTAATTTTCCCACATATCCTGCTACGTGTGGACTAGGCCTGATTCTACAAAACAAAATCTGGTTGTTTTTAGTTTTTATTTTTTTTTGTTGATGTTGCTTTTAGCAATAAAAAAGTTTAGTTGGCGTCTGGAAAACAAGCCGTTTCAAAAACCTCACAATCAGTGATTGTGATGTAATAATTATTCACTTATAAAAAGTGTAAACATTGAGTTGGGGGGGGGGGGGTGGCCTTCTACAGCTTATTTGTGTAAAACTGACAGAGCCCTAAAAACAGCTCATTCTGAAATTAGCAAAACTATTCAATCTTATTATCTGAGAAGGATTTTGTGCAAAACAATGTAATCATGTTTTGTATAACCCATAGAATTATCTTAAATGTTTAAAAGGAAGAATAATAGGCCCCCTTTAATCACACCAAAATGTTTTGCTTTAGATTCCCCATACAGCCAGAGTATTCATGCATATATCACCACCTGGTAGAACATCCTAAGTTCTGCTATAAAGCAACAGAGATGGGCTTATGGTAGCAGAACGTCACACTGAAGGTTTTCTTCCTGAAAATGACCAATGTGAGCCTGACACACTGCATTAATGCACTTTATCTACCATTTTAGCTTTTTAATATTCAAAAGCTGAGAAACCAGAAGACCCTGACTCTGGGCTACACACACTGCGCATGTCCTGCTATGGCCTGTTAGGAGGAAATCTGTGTTTTACCCCTAAGGCAAGGCAAGCATATTTATAAAGCCCTTCTCAGTAACAAGACGACTCTAAATGCTGTTGATGTAATCTCTTAAAGCAAACAAGACGCCAGAATACTGCAACACATGGAACTAAAGCTGTCAGTCAATCAGCAATCCTCACCTGCTGAGTAAAATTAGTCCAAACAAGCTGCACTTCATTAATAAGCAAATGATTGTAATTGATTAAATAAGCTAACGAAGGTGCACGTTATCAGAGCTATAAGCCTGAAAGCCTTGCCCCCAGTGGCCCCCAGGGGCCCCTGGTGGCCCCTGGTGGCCCCCGGTGGACCCCTGATGGCCCCTGGTGGCCCATTGGGGCCCCTGATGGCCCCAGTGGCCCCCGGTGGCCCCTGGTGGCCCCTGGTGGCCCCCGATGGCCCCTGGTGGCCCCTGGTGGCCCCATAAGGCCGTATCCCTGCGGAGCCCAGAATGTTGTTTAGAAACCACTACTTTCTGTTTTGCCCAAACTTTAAAACCCATTCACATTTGATTCTTCCAACATTTGGGAATCAGAGGTGTACCACATCATAACTTGCATTTTATTTTTTTATGTAACGTTTCTACTGACTTCAAAGTTCACTAATCACATGAGTAGACGAAATATAAACCATGTTTGTCAAGGATTAATCACTAAACTGTGGCAAGACATCTAGTTTCACTGTGATAGACTTTGGACAAACAGCCAATCACATTGTTCACTAAATGTTTTTGTAAAACTTTGCTAATCCCTGTTTAAGCTTCGTGGTGATTACTGGTCAATACTGGTGCATTCTCAAGGGGACAAAATATGAATTATGTGAATATACTTATTTTCTGTTTGGCATTTTCCACAATTTGTTAAAACGCATTAATGTTTAAATAAAGACTCAACTTGATGGTGAAATGTTACTTTCTTATGTCTGTTTGTTGTCTCTTCCAGTTGTTGTATGGTGTACTTTAACAGAAAAACAATAGTTCCTGCAAACACATCTAAAGTTGTCCAACTTTCTGGGCAATCACCACATTTTCTATGGTCTCTGTTGGACAGTTCAGGATTGCATTCTGGTGAAGATTTACTGGAAATTATGTTTTATGGCAGCATCTGTTGCTCGACAAGTAAATTAACATTAGCATTAACAAAACTAACATTAATTGAAATTATCTTTATACTTTAATTCACAGCAAATTCTAAAATGTGTTTTGTAGACTTAAAGGAGGAATAAGCGATTTTGCATAACTAGGTAGAGCTTGAGCACTGTCTGTACACCAAAACAAGAAGTACACCTCCCCACCTCCGCTCCATCACTGCACCTATTTCCCCGTCTCACCATCGGCTCAGATGAGTGAGACGGGGAACATTCTGTTATTATCCTTTTTAAAGGATAATAACAGAACATAATCACTTTTCAGAGGACTTTATAAATGTGGTAATAACAGAATGTTTTGATCTGATGGGGGTGCTCTCCGCCATTTTGTGCCTGGCGTGGCATTTTATGGGCAGGGAGGGGGCAGCTGTTCACGTGCGCATACATGCACGCTCGGCCGGCCTGGCTATTTAAACAAGATACACAGAGATAGTGTGTGATATTTAACCATAGTCCATCTAAAAAGATACATTTAGTTCTTCACTAAAATATTTTTTTGTTCTTTGTATCTAAAAGAATGAAATTATGGCTTCTTTAAAAACAATTATTTTAAAATGTATGTATTGCCTTCTACTTTTAAGACTAATCTTAAAACTTTCCTTTGTGACAAAGCTTCTAGTCAGAGTGGCTCATGTTACCCTGAGCTACCTCTATAGTTATGCTGCTATAGGCTTAGGCTGCTGGAGGACATCAGGGTCTATTTCTCTCTCTCTGCTGAGTTCTCCTACTGCTCTCCAATCTGCATTGTTTGTCGTTATTTCAGCTTTTAACTTTTTGTTCTCTGTCATTTTTCTCTTCATAGAAGGTACACCTGGTCTGGCGTTCTGTTAGCTGTGACATCATCAAGGGAGGCAGATCATCCTCTATTACCATCTAACATAGAAAGTACTCCTGGGTCAATGTGAGCTTCTGAGCTTTCTGTGTCTCTGCTCTGTCTTCTCTAACATAGAAAGTACTCCTGGGTCAATGTGAGCTTCTGAGCTTTCTGTGTCTCTGCTCTGTCTTCTCTAAGCCCCAGTGGGTGGAGGCAGATGAGCGTTCACACTGAGCCTGGTTCTGGTTCTGGTTATGGTTCTGGATAACATGGTTGGCATCAATGAAATGGGCCTCAACATCTCGTCTTTTACCTTTTTTTATTTTAAGACCTAAAAAGAAATGGTTTTAAATGCATTTGTTTACCAGTTTCCTAAAATACTCCGACATTTTCCAGAACATAGCCTTATTCAGAGAATATTAGAGTTTGCATACTGTCAACTTTGGTGCCGATTATTCAAAAATATTTATAGTTTATACTAGAGAACTCTAGTTTTTATCACAAAAAGCACCCACTGGCCATTCTGGAGGACGAACAACAAATAGATATCTCCACTCTACTGTCCCACAGTGGGGAAATGTGTGTGACCATGGCAACACATGCAAGAATATCAGAGAGAAAAAGTATTAAAAGCTGTTATTGAAGGAATATCTGGGTGGTTTTGAAAATAGATATTTCAAATTTAATCATGGACTAAACCCATACTAGATGCCAGAAGTAAAAGCAGTCTGAATTATTAATTCTTAGGCCTCCAAAACATTTCATACATTGATATAGAGAGTGTTATCAGTAAAGTAGAAAATCAGGTTAACTCTCCCTTGGTAAGAAATATATCAGCATAAATATATCCAGAAACAAGATGCGGCTGTTAATTCTCCCTCCAAAGGAATTGGCTTTTTGGAGGCCTAAACTTATACAAAAACTCACCATTTTTTGCACGCACCTCGGTACTGGTGTCAAATTATGTTTTTAAAGGTTTCGTAAAAGATGCAGGAGAAACGGCTCTACAGCGCCCCCTAACGGATTTATAGAGGAACTGGTAAATCCTAGAGATTTTAAATTCAGTACGTTGGTAGTCCTCCGCAAATCAAGAAACAAAGTCAATTGGATGTATGCCCTGAAACAGGAAGTCGGCTGTTTTGGTTCAAAGTGTCATTTGTTGGCATTTTTTCAAATGTCAAACTTTAAAAAACTCCTCCTAAGGATTTTAAGCTATCAGCAGTTCAGGTATGGGGGATTAGAATTTATCAGAATCTTGAGTTTTCGTGCACGTTGTAAAATTTACATGGAATGGTCAAACTGAACCACATTTGGTATATACACAATGATATATATAATGATACACCACATCTGATCGTCCTCAGATAACCAACAAAACTATTTACTCAAATGCTGACATCATCAAAGCCACGCCCCCCGGAAACAGGAAGTCTCTGTTTTTGGTTGGAAAGGTCCCTCTTGGTCTCTATTAACCTGTTAACCTGTTAACCCTTTAACCTGTTAACTTTGTTAACCTGTTAACCCTTAAACCTGTTACCCTGTTAACCCCTAAACCTGTTAACCTGTTAACCCTTTAACCTGTTAACCTGTTAACCCTTTAACCTGTTAACCTGTTAACACTTTAACCTGTTAACCTATCAACCCTTAAACCTGTTAACATTGTTAACCTGTTAACCCTTAAACCTGTTAACCTATTAACATGTTAACCCTTAAACCTGTTAACCTATTAACCTGTTATCCCTTTAACCTGTTAACCTTTTTAACCTGTTAACCCTTTAACCTGTTAACCTTGTTAACCTGTTAACCCTTAAACCTGTTAATCTATTAACCATTTAACCTGTTAACCTTGTTAACCTGTTAACCTGTTAACCTGTTAACCCGTTAACCCTTTAACCTGTTAACATTGTTAACCCTTATACCTGTTAACCCTTAAACATGTTAACCTATTAACCCTTTAACCTGTTAACCTGTTAACATGTTAACCCTTTAACCTGTTAACCTTGTTAACCCTTTAACCTGTTAACCTGTTAACCCTTAAACCTGTTAACCTTGTTAACCTGTTAACCCTTAAACCTGTTAACCTGTTAACCCTTTAACCTGTTAACCTGTTAACATGTTAACCCTTTAACCTGTTAACCTGTTAACCTGTTAACCTGTTAACCCTTCAACCTGTTAACCCTTTAACCTGTTAACCTGTTAACCCTTTAATCTGTTAACCCTTTAACCTTGTTAACCTGTTAACCCTTAAACCTGTTAACGTGTTAACCCTTTAACCTGTTAACCCTTAAACCTGTTAACCATTTAACCTGTTAACCCTTTAACCTGTTAACCTGTTAACATTGTTAACCTTGTTACCCTTGTTAACCTGTTAACCTTGTTAACCTGTTAACCTGTTAACGTGGCCTATTTCTTCCACAGCCCCCCTAGAATCAGCCCTAAGCCATGCGTTGTCCAGGAATTTTAAATTCCAGTACACATGTGTAACTTCTGTCTGCCTGTCTGATGTATTTAGGGTTCAATCAAAAACTGTAGGCTAGAGCAGGTTTCAGCACTGCTGCCTTTCATCAAAAGGGTTCTGGCATTAAATCCTAGCCTGGTGTCTTTCTGGTAGAATTTTCTTTTTCGTGTCAGATTATCTGTCTCTAAATGACCTTTGGGGGTGAATTGTGTTTTTCTGTGATGGACTGGAGACTCTCACCCAAAGAGCCAGCATGGATGAGCAGATATAGCCTGCAGATGGATGGACATACAAGCATGATGATTTTTAATTGAGTTTTTAAATGTATTTTATTTTGTGTCTTTGAATTTATTCTAAGCATCTCAACAAAACCAGCTGCAGGGGAACTAATGAGCTCCATCAAAGTCTAACATCTTATTTCTGACGTTTTCATGATAAAAGCTGTAAAACCTCCTGAATCTCCAAAATCACCCAATAATCCAAAGCTAACATCATGAACCTCAGTGGAAAACTGACACTGGAGCCTCTGAGGTAAACCAAGCTCCTATCACCAGCAGCACACACTGAAACACCCCCCGCGGTGCCATCTGTGTGTTAAATAGTACATGGTCCATGTGTCAGTAATGTAGGTCTGTCCGTCTATTTAAGGCAGATTAATTAGAGCGCTTTGAATAAGGCCAGAGAGAAAGAGACAGGCTGCCATGGTGAACACTTCATCTATGAGCCAGTTCCTGAGCCGCCGCAGGGACTCTGCTGGTTTACTGGGCTGCATCACCCAGTTACCACCATTCCTCCACCAGCCTGGACAAACTGTGTGCAAAGACATTTTATGTTAAATGAATATGCCTGCAGAGCGTACCTGGCTATCACAAACACCTGACCTAACGAGTGCTGCAGCAGCCAGAGGTTTGGAGTTATGGAAAACACAGCTGGGCTTCAATCATTTGCTGGAGCTATGAAACTTTAGATTTATTTGTTTAAATCATATTCATGCTAATCAAAACAAAGAAAAAGTCTTAAATCATTCAGTTACATCAAACCGTATTTGACTAAATGGGTGAAAAATATTCAGATATCTGAATGAGAATAACTGAAGAAGTGTCTGGAAATTCAAAATGTGATTTTAATCGGTGAACCTTGGCTTGTTTATTTCTGATCATGGAGCAAAGATGCTGCTTTAGTGTTTTTCCCCTCAGATTCAGCTCAGTGTGAAGACTTTTCACACGCAGAGCCACTATTTATCTCCCCCTGAGCAGAATCATCACACAATGAGGAGGAGGAACCATTAAGGTGTGCAGGAAGGACAGGGATAGAGGGCAGCACATCTTCAATTCAATTCAATTCAATTTTATTTATATAGCGTCAATTCATGAAACATGTCATCTCAAGGCACTTTACAAAGTCAAGTTCAATCATATTATACAGATTGGGTCAGATTATACAGATTGGTCAAAAATGTCCTATATAAGGAAACCAGTTGATTGCATCAAAGTCCCGACAAGCAGCATTCACTCCTGGAGAACCGTAGAGCTACAGGGAGAGTCGTCTGCATTGTACATGGCTTTGCTGCAATCCCTCATACTGAGCAAGCATGAAGCGACAGTGGGAAGAAAAACTCCCCATTAACGGGAAGGAAAACCTCCGGCAGAACCGGGCTCAGTATGAACGGTCATCTGCCTCGACCGACTGGGGTTACAGAAGACAGAGCAGAGACACAACAAGAGAGACAAAAAAGCACAGAAGCACACATTGATCTAGTAATCTGTTCTACATTAGATGGTAGTAGCGGGTGATCTGTCTTCTCGGGATGATGTCACATTAATGATGTGACATCTGTGACGATTCCTCCTTCTGATTGTGTGGAACATCTGGGTGAAGCCAGCCAAGAAGCCTCCAGGTGTGGCGGTGACGGCCGCCTCACCTGGGCAGTTCTGCTCATCAACACCAAGATGGATCAAACTGGCTTCTTCAAAAACCATCAGTCAGGATTTAACGTCCAACAACGTTAAGAAGCAGCAATGATGCAGTCATGGAGTCATGGACTACATTTATAGTAAACATGGTCCAGTGAAGACGTGTCCTGGGCGCACCAGCCCGCTCTCACCCGACCGTCTGGAGGTGTTTGGTGACCATCAACAGGTTCCTGAGGTTCCTGAGATGTTTGACGTTCCTTCAGCTCCTTCATCGGTCTGCGGCGCTCAGGACCAGGCCTGCATCGCCTCTCTGAGTCTCTGAGCTTGTTTCACAGTGTGAGGGAGTGTGGATGTGGGCGGCAGCTGGCTTTTGTATCATCAGAGTGTGAGCTCTGTGTGTGGGTGCTCGCTGTTCGCTGGTGCTGCATGTGTGAAGAGAGAAGGGCGGCTGGAGCATGAAGCGGAGGACAGGAAGACTCAAGGGTTCTTCTCTGGCCTCCGTGATGAGGACAGGAGGCGGAGCAGCCATCATGGATGCAGCCTGCAGCAGCATCACGACCTCTGACCCTCTGCAGCTGGTTCTGGTACAGAGAAACCAGCTGAGCTGTTTGCAGTAAAACTGATTTCCAGGTAACTTCATGGTAAAACCTGCTTTCAGAGTCCAGATGAGGAGCAGCTTTTTTCTGTTTCTCTGCTTCGTTTAAATGATGATAAAACAAACGAATCACGTCTTTATGTCAACGTATGTTTTATTATCTTATTTATTATCTTTAATTCAGCTCATTTTATCACATTAACTATAAACCAAAATAAGATTTCATTTGTATCATTGTCTGGAGATGATGAAGTTATTTCTGTCATCATGTGGAGCTACCAAATTAGTGACTCTGTTCCTCTATAATAATGAGGCTTGTTCAGTTGTCCCACTTTGATGATGTCATCAGGAGTTATACACGTCATCTTGTGCATAGACATCATATACGTAGACGCCTGATTGAAAAATAATGAAAATAATCTAACCTGGCCCTATTACTCCAGGACTGAAATAATTCTGCAAACTGTGACTATTCTGGAAATGTTCCCTCTTAATTCTCATAATATGACGTTTTTCTCATAATATTACCACTTTTGTCTTTCTTTTACTTTATTATCCTAGGACTTTTTTTTCTTATATTAGTAACTTTCTCTTTAATACTCCCCCAAAACGTCTGTTCCTAATCTGTGACTATACCAGAACTTAAAAGGTTCACATGTGATCCAGTTTTATGAAATAGTGAAGACCTCAAGTTTAGATTTAACCAACTGACTTTTATATTAATAATACATACACACATGCACACACACACACACACACACACACACACACACACACACACACACACATATATATATATATATATATATATATATATATATATATATATATATATATATATATATATATATATATATATATATATATATATAGGTACATTTCCATGCGGTTGGTACATTTCCATGCAGCACAGGTTTGAGGAATCTTCTCTGATCCACGTTCACTACAACAGAACTTAACTTCTTTCTGCCTCATACAACATGGCGGTGACGTTGACCTATGAACCCGCGCCCAACCAGGCGTCTACGTATGTGATGTCTATGGTCTTGTGATCCTGAAAAAAACAAACATTTATATTTTGACTCATTCAGACGTAGAAAGCTGGTTTTCTGATGGTGAAATCAGAATAAAATGATGTTTTCATCAGAAAAGATGAAAGTTGGTCCTGGAAAAGAAAACCTGTGCAGCCATTGTCTAAATCTTTGAGGTCATTTTAGCACCGTAATCATCTCATCACCGTGACATAAACTAAATCACATCAACGTTCCTGCACCTTTAATTTCAGTAAAGGACCAGACTCAGCTTCAGAGGACATTTATTTCCCAGGATGCATCCTGCCTAAGCAGATAAAACCGGTCCAAATGTCGGCGAGGATGATTCTGAGGCCTGAACTGGAGAGCAGCAGCTGAAAATGCAGCTTCGGTGCTTTTAGAGCAGATATAACCCAGGAGAAGAAGCTGCAGGACAGAAGGTGAACAAAAAGCAGGAAAGAGAAAGGTTGGCAGGGTGGGACCAGATACCGTTGGCCCGGCGGGATTCAGTCACAGCTGGTAGTCTAATGTCATCAGAACCGAACACAGAGAGAGACCCAGATGGAAGCAGGCAGAGCAGGATACGAGAAGAGTAAGTGAAGATCAGGAGGTGCTGCTTACATAAGCCAATAACAGAGATGATGGTGAAGACATGAGAGGCAGCAGAGCTATTTAAAACCCGGGCTCCAGCTCAGAGAGAGGAACAGCGGGGGCTGATATGTTGGCCATCTTGGCAAACTGTGCCGGTCCTCCTCCCTGCAGAAACCTGGCAGAAACCCGGCCGGGACGTTACATAACCAGGGCTGGGATTTATCGCCGCCAGCCATCTCCTGCTTTCTGTTCTGGTCCAGTCGGTCTCAGGCCGCACAGATGCGACAGAAGTAGCTCTAAACGAATCCTAACAGGACAGAATCTCCACTGGTTTGTGTCTCTGGGGGATCCTGGATGTATGACCCGTTTACAGAGTCCGATGAAGCCCCAGCAGAAAGAATGAAGACGTTCTGGACAACGCTGAACATGAGGGACTCAGACCCGGGTTCTCCAGGGATGAATTCCCTGTGAAATCCCCCCAAAGGTGTGAATCAGTCCAGCATATGAGCAGCTGCCTCCCTTTGTTGTGTAAAAAGATGATTTAATGAGCTGTAACCCCCCCCCCCCCCCCCAGCACTGGATAGGCTGGTCAGCAGGTCAGTTTATCAGAAAACTAAAAGTTGCTGATGTGGGCATAAAATCTGGATCCACAGAAACATGCCATTGTGTGGTTCCACCACAAAGATGGAGATTTTCCTCCTGGTGAAACTCCTCATACAGAATTCAATGGATCAGAGTTTGTAAGACGCAAAATCACGAGTCGCCTTCAAAGCTTCCTGTTCTGTTGGACATCAACATGTTGACCATCAGAACCGCCACAGAACAAACCCCAGCGGGCAGATGGATGGCGAAGGTCTACATTGGTGCCATGCATGCATGTGGGCCAACAGATTCAGCAACCCAGAGATCAAGGCCATAATGCCCCGTAGACTCCATGTGTAGTGAGCTTGCTTTTAGATAAAATTTCACTTTCCATTAAACCATTACTTTCCATTACTTTCCTTCAGCCATATTTTATTATGAGCGGACCAGAAAACACAAACATTAATGTCCCATCAGTCTTGAAAACCCTTATGGAAATAAAGTGATAGCCGTAAAACACATCAGCGTAGCTTTGTTTCTAGAGCCCTAGCAGGAAGCTTAGCCTGCTGGCCTCAGTCCAACCTTAAAACACATAAAAAATAAAACATTTAACTTTCCTAAACTCTGCTAAGCCGCTGCCTTTCTGTTAGATTGACTCTGGTTCATCTGGCTGCACTGAATTACTCATGGGTGAAGCTGGTTGGTCAGCCTGGGGGGGGGGGCTGGTCTCAGTCCTTGTGGGTCCTGGTCTGGTATGAGTTCTCCTCAGGTTCTGGTGGGCTGCGTTTGGGCTGTGGAGGAAAGAGGGAGTGTTCCTCCTCAGTACTGCTGATGAAGAGCGGGTCTTACTTTCTCATCTGATTACACAACAGGTGAGAAACCACAACTAAAATACCATTCATGAAGGATTTTAATCAGAAATACCTATGTACCTCTTTTCCTATATTTTAATCATGTAAAGCACTTTGCTTTGCTTTACAGATAAATCTGCCTTGCCTTGAATTATTGTTGTAATGTTTCATTTTGGTTTGCAGCACTATAACCAACAGCTGTTGTTTTTAAAAGCGCTGAAAAGAAACTCAATTTGATTATAAATCGATCATTTTCCACAAAGCAGGCAACAGGTACAGGAATGCCTACTATTTGTCCTGCAATGGCGGGTTGCCGGTTTGATTGTTTCATGGGGGGCCAGATGGGGCCCCTCAAACTCCGGGGGTGGCACTGAAACTAAAGCCATAATTTCAGGATTTTATTCTACTGTTGAAGTAAAGCTGCCTGTAGAAAACTATCAGAAAGACAGAAACGCCTACTAATATCTTTTGGTTTTTAATGTTTTTTTGGGGGGATTTTTAATGTCCCTAATGATCTAATGTGTGTAGACCAATAATAGTACAGTTAACATTTTGAGTTGAACAACAATGGCGTACCGCGCACGTGACGTCACCGTCTCAAGAGCAACGCCCCTTTTGCCGCTTAGGTAGGGCATACAGGTAGAGAACGCCCGTAGAACCCAGCTATTACACGCGCAACAGAAACAGCGATATGACCGACTTTGCAGCCGTTAAACTTTCCCAAGACGATGTCCCAGGCACACGGATTACTGGTCGCACTGTCGAAGAACACACCAACCTTCAGCTCAAATGATGGCTTGAGTGTCGAGGGTTTAAAAAGACCGGAAAACTGGCCGAGTTGATCGAACGGTAAGCTTTGTTTTTTTTTCCTGCGCGGCGGTCATGGCATCATCGGCCATTTTTTTTGTTTGTAATCACCGTCCAGGGATCGGTATATGTTTAATGTTTGTCTTATTTGAAATGTTTTTGAGTAAGCTATCCTGGTAGCAGGCTATCATGTTAGCACCTGCTACCGTGATAGCCTATATGCTGTCATGGTAGCAGGCGCTACTTTATTAACATGTCGGCCACCAAAATACTCTTACCTTGACTTGATGTCGCTGGAATTGGGTCAGGATGTTCTTCGGTTGGGCCCTTTCCTCAGACAAAATGCTTGCTACATATGTACGTGAATTTGGTAACTTTTTCCGGGTTGAACTGTTGTGTAGGCCGACCGCACCGGTGTACCCAGCGCACACATTTCTCCTTGGCAGTCTTGAAGAAAACATCCTTCATATGCGGCCGATCAGCGTACCTGGAGTCGCTGTTGCACGTTCTATAGCAACAATGTTTAAAAACCATGGTCTTAGATTTGGAAAAAGCAGTCGTTTACCGAGTAAAACCAAGGCTAACGCACGTCTCTTTTACAGCGACACAGCGGCGGACTATGCAAGCTTGCCCTACTGCGTACCACGTGATGTGACGTCATCGTGACGTTAGGTTTCTAAAAATAGCTCGCTCGCGGTACGCCATTCCTTTTTATTGTGTAATTATATTTAGAATAAGGTGTACATTTATTAATTTATTGGAGAACAGAACAGTTACTAGTGAAAAGTAGATACTGGCAGATACAAATAAAAGCATGATAAAAGAGTGGTTGCCTACAATTTACACTGGCCAGTGGGGTGGCCAGGACATGGCATGGGGGGGCCATGTCCTGGCCACCCCCTGGTGGCGCCCCTGTTCCTGCGCCGACCGTCTCAGTCGTTGTCCTTGGGTAAAACTTTTAACCTGCATTACCTGCTGGCGGTGGTCAGTCTGCTCCAGGGCAGCTGTGGCGTTAAAGTAGCTCACCACCGTCAGGGTGTGAACGACTGTAGTATGAAGCGCTTTGGGGTGGTCTAGTTAAAGCGCTATAAAAGTACCATTTACCATTCCTTAGACAGCTTGGGGTCTCTGTGGCAGCTGGTTTAGCAAATAGCGCTCTTTAGCGCCACCTGAAGGTAAATGTCTATATAGGTCCAGTCTGCATGAAACACAACAACAATTTTAATCTAAATGTACATTTGATAGTCACAGAGCAAATGACTTAATATCTTATAAAATATTTGCTAAAAATACTGCGATGCTTGACATATTTTTATGGGTATGTTTTTAAACTTCTTTTAACTTTAGATACCTAAATAAAAATGTTTAAGTATGTTTAAACTTGAATATTATGAAAAAACTATTTTTATTAGACTTTGACATTTATGTCTTTTGTAAACTGATAATTTATCATTGATAAGTGTTATAATGTACCAATATAGACAGTTTGATGTTTGTCATGTGATAAAAAGTTAGATTTTATATGTTGAATGAATTTTTGACTAATATTTCTTGTGTCAGCTTTTACATTCCCAAACTGAACAACAAATTGAAGATAATGATATAAGACAATACAAATGATCTTTTTGTCCTAAACCATTTAATTGTGGACTGTGAGAATGAAGCAAAGCCTTGCATTCAGAGAAGGACACAGCGTTAAATCTACAGATAATCATGGATTTTATGAGTTTCTGCACAAATAAAATTGGATCATCAGCTTTAATGAAACGTTTTTATCTCATTCTGTGTTTCAGACCTGGAAAATGTTCCTGTTAGGGAACCCTGTCGGTTCTGACCGAGAGACAAGTAGGTCAGATCAGAGGGCATCAGACTTCAGGTTCTAATGCTTTCAGCTGATGCTCATAGATCGCTCCAACAATTTTATGCTGTATGTCTTCTACTTGTTCAGCAATTTATCAGGTCCTGACGACTCCAAAGCACTTTTCATTCATTCATTCATTCATTCATTCATTCATTCATTCATTCACACCCTGACGGTGGTGAGCTATATTGTAGCCTCAGCTGCCCAGACTGACAGAAGCGAGCCTCTGACCACCATCAGCAAGCAAACAAACAGGTGAAGTTCCCAAGGAGACAATGACAGGCAGGTGGAGACGTGCAATGTGGGGTTGAACCAGCAACCCGCCAGTTACACGGCAAACTCCTTAGCTCCAGGCCCCTTTGTACCTGCAGGAAAGAGATGGAGACCGGCCAAAGGAGAGCGGGAATCTAACCAGCCACCATCCACGTCCCCACCCGTAAGATGAACCAGTCCAGAAGGACGAGTTAAAGGTGATCCAATCAGGTGTTCTGGTTCTGACTGAGTGGCAGCTGGTCTGGCATGTCACCAGCCCCCCTATCACCTGGAAATGAGTCCATTGGACCTCCTGGAGTTTCCACAAACCCTGCAGGCCTTTCATCACGCTCCTCTGTATCAAACTCCAGGAGAGCAGTGCAGCGCCCTCTGGTGGTCTCACCCAGGTTACATGAACTCAGACTTCATTTGTTCGTTCTTTGCTGTTTCTTTGTTCACCTATTTCCTCGTGGTGCTTTGCACTATCAGTTGCTGACATCACGAGGATTGAGGATGCTTTTATTTTTCCTTTCATCCTTCAGCAGACGGTTCCCTGATTTCAGAGAAAAAAGGACAGAAAGCAACGTGAAAGCAAACTCAGACAAGTACCAAATTCACCGTCCTCAGAACAAAATGAAGCAGTCGTCATGGCGCAGCTCAGCCTCACGTTGCCATGGTGATTCCCAGAGGAGAGGCGCGTCGGCCTGGAGATGCTGCATAAAATCAAACAAGTGCAGATTGTTGTGAGGATGTTTGTCTGTGTTTAAGGCCGCGGTTCTCCCTTTGGTTCTGACCAGAACAACAACAACAACGATTGCGTTTTCCATCGCTTGTCTGTGTGGTTCTAGCTTTCTATACTTCCACAAAGGAACATGTCAGGGGGTTCTGTCGTGTTTCCTTTAGCAGCTCTGCAGAACAGAAGCCATCAGGAGTCTGAAGATGAATGTTTGGAGGATCTGGCTCTGTCCTTGGCCTGGCATCAACTCCCCCAAAATGTTCTCTGTGATGACAGAATAAAAGAAAAAGTGCACGGTGTGGACAGTACTGTGGTGTTACTGCTGTGTGTGTGTGTGTGTGTGTGTGGGGGGGGGGGGGGGGTGAACTCATATGCCTTTTGTCACATTCGTCATCAAACACAAACTTCAGTGTTTTCTTGGGTTTTCTGCGACAGAACAAGAGAAAGCAGAGCAGAACTATGAGGTGGAGGGAAGATAATCCATGTTTTTACACATCTGCAAAGTAAAGTAAGCGTTATTTACATAGCACCTTTACAGGATAAAACCTCAAAGTGCTTCAAAATAAAATAAACCATAAAACAACACAAAATAAAAAGATTATCGCATTATCATAGCATAAATCTAGTTAAAAACTAGTTAAAAGCCAGTTGGAATGAGTGAGTCTTCAGCTGCTTCTCAATGAACAGAGTAAAGACAGCATAAAGTTAAAGTCACCGCCTTCCTCAGTCTGGGGG
This sequence comes from Fundulus heteroclitus, assembly GCF_011125445.2. Classification (NCBI taxonomy): domain Eukaryota; kingdom Metazoa; phylum Chordata; class Actinopteri; order Cyprinodontiformes; family Fundulidae; genus Fundulus; species Fundulus heteroclitus. The sequence continues at coordinate 139,055 of NW_023397461.1, read as the reverse complement.
CCACAGCTTTAACAGACCGACCCCCTCTGGTCCTGAAATTAGTTCCTGGAACCATTAACAGCTTTTGGCTGCAGGATCTCAAACTATGAGAAGGTGAATGTGGTTGTAAAAGGTCGGTGATATAAGCTGGAGCTTGGCCACTCAGGGCTCTAAAAATAAAGACTAAAATTTTAAAATGAACTCTAAAATGTCCCAGTAGCCAGTGTTAAGAGATTAAAACTGGGCTAATGTCTCTTTCTCATGTTGGTTAAAAGTCTTCAGCATTCTGTACTAACTGCAGACGGCCAAGATCTTTCTTATTCAAACATATAAAAAGAGTCAAGAGCTCATGTTTTTCCATAAAAGAAATGAGCTGTTCTGCCACTATTTTTTGATAATAAGTGTAGCACTGTCATGGACTTCTGTCTAAAACTTTCACATTTACCAAGACGTTCTTGGACAACCCAAAGCCTCTGCCACGTTTACTTGTTAGGCTAGTGTTGGTTGGCTTGCTTGCATTTCTCAGCTTCTACACCTGCGTGTTTTATTCATGTACACCGTGATTTAATCAGAAAGAGATTTTAACACCTGATGTTATACTTTTATTTGCGCTACTTAGTTTTCCTGCCTTTTTCCCGTGGTATGTTGACCTTTTTCTTTGGTACAGATTATCCAGTCTGATACCAGCGGTGCATTTACTGAAGATGACTCCTCCAGCAGTCCAAGCAAATTGTTTCAGGTAACATAAATCAGAAAGAAATTTTACCACCTGATGTTATACTTTTATTTGGGTTGAACTTAGACTTAGACAACTTTATTGCCATTTTGTATGCACAGAGTGCGTACAGAACGAAATTTTGTTGCATACAGCTTGTAAATTGCAGTAAAATTAAATTACAGTATAAGGTGCAGCAGTAATTTAAAAGTAAACAGTTTAAATGTAGACAATGCAGGGGAAAGTCACAGTGTACAGGTGAGTATTTTTAAAACCATTTGTATGTGCAGAATTTGATTGTGCAGAGGTCATTTGTGCAAGAATGCATTTAAAAACTAAGAGTTCAGCAGCATTTGTAATGCTAGATGGAGATGCAATAATGCAAAATGTGCAGATATGCTATGTTGTGCAGAGTTTATGGGTTATAGTTCAGCAGTTCAGCAGCAGTTCAACAGTCTGATGGCAACAGGGAAAACGCTGTTGCAGAACCTGGTGGACCTGCAGCGGATGCTGTGGAACTTCTTCCCAGAAGGCAGCAGGGAGAACAGTCCATGGGGGTGGGGGGGGGTCCCTGATGATGTTACGGGACACACAGCACTGAGATGAAATGTCTTTAATGGAGGGGAGAGGAGCCCCGATGATCCCTTCTGCTGTCCTCACCACTCTCCTCACGTTCTTCCAGTAGGAGGCGCTGCAGCCTCCACCACACAGAGAGACAGCTGGTCAGAATGCTCTCTATGGTGCTTCTGTAGAAGGTCGTGAGGATGGGCGGGGGCAGGTGGGCTCTCCTCATCCTCCGCAGGAAGTAGAGTCGTTTCTGTGCCCTCTTCACCAGTGACGTGGTGTTCACAGACCAGGTGAGGTTGTCCGTGATGTGCACCCCCAGGAACTTGGTGCTGCTGACCACCTCCACAGCTGAGCTGTTGATGAGCAGTGGAGCGTGGTGAGGCCGGTTCTTCCTGAAGTCGACGATGATCTCCTTCGTCTTCTCCACGTTCAGGATCAGGCTGTTGTCTCTGCACCAGCCCACCAGCTGCTCCACCTCTTAGTTACTTAGTTTTGTGGGAATTGCGTTATACTGTAAATTAAACACAGCACTTTTTATTTGTCAAGCGGATGATGAGCCTCCCTTGGATGATGTCACAGCTAACAAAACACCAGACCAGGTGTACCGTCTGTGAAGAGACAAATGACAGAATAAAAAGTTAAAAGCTGAAATAACAACAATGCAGATTGGAGAGCAGTAGGAGAACTCAGCAGAGAGAGAGAAATAGACCCTGATGTCCTCCAGCAGCCTAAGCCTATAGCAGCATAACTATAGAGGTAGCTCAGGGTAACATGAGCCACTCTGACTAGAAGCTTTGTCACAAAGGAAAGCGGCCAGCTGTGACCTAGATGGAGTCATAGCATTTCTGAAGTCTGCTTGGTTTTTATTCAAGCGGCAATAGTTTTAACACCGTTTGTGGAGGTTTATATGAGCACTTAGCCCAGAAATTTCTGTGGATATGTCTGTGTTTTACTTTGGGGAGTTTCAGGCTCTGGGTTGAAAGTTAACCTGGGTGCCAAGATGATGCGGTCACTAGCCGTGGTGCTGAACTACTTTGACTTTGTGTTATTTTATTAGTGACCATGTAACCTAATGTTTTTGTTGTTCTTTTGGTTTATACTTTATATCCGTTTGAAGTCCATCAAACGGATATGAAGTCGTTCTGTGATGCAGACATGTGTATGTTGTAAAATGATGTCATAAAGGGCCCGGTCATTTGCCTCGCTCCTGGCCTAGCTCTGATTTGTTCTGCTAGCGTCTCTGACATCTGTTCCTGAGGTGCCCTCAGTCTGGCTTGGCAGAGTAGAGGTGTACGGGTGTATTAACAGGGCTTACAAACCCAAATACATAGAATGAAAATATGAAGAGTAAATCAAAATCAGTGCTTGGTAACCATCACATTAAGATTTTTCCCTTCTCAAAACAATGTTATGCAGTGACTTTGTCAAAATGAGGAGAAAGTGCCATGGCAAACCTGGATGTGTGGATATCACTGGTTCTTTTTTGTATATATTGTTGCAACAGCAAACACCCCTAAGCAGAGCATTAGTAGAACGTCCCACAGTCATCTTGTCCATATAATACTTTACAGTTGTTCAGTTTTAGTTTGCCACTTTGAGCTGGAAAGACAGCTGAAGTAAGATGAAAAACCAGGTAAAACATTTCAGCTTCAGGTAATAAAAAACATCCGATGTAACAAAACAAAAGAATTGTGTAGTCACTGAATAATTGTCTCTGGTGTGTACTCATCTGAAGGCGGGAGTCGCCCCGTCACTGTCAGGATTCTCTGTGCTGCTCTACTCTAACTCTATTCCACAGGTGTGTCTGGTTGGCTGAGGAGGCGTGGCCCACACCTGCAGCTCGTTGCAGGCGGCTTCCTCTGGCTTCTTAAGCAGAGCGCTGACAGATGGAAGACGCCAGAGCCTTAACCAGTCGTGGTACGACGTGGCCTCTGTCCCTACGCTCGGACACCAGCTTGTGAGTTTTTGCTCTTCGGTTTTTGACTAATTTTTGGATCTCTGTTTGCCTCAGATTTTTGTGCTTGGATGCACTCACCCGTCTTGACGTCTCGTTCCGAAGAAACAGACCAGCAGAACCGCCTGCTCAGATTTTGCTCTGGCGCTCCCCTCATACTTCCTGGATGTTACCCAGCGAGGCCTGAGTTCCCCTCTCCCGGTTCCTGCTGGTTCTGCATTCACTCTGGTCAATCCATCTGTCAACCGTTGCCGACGAGGTTCGCTCAGGATCCCTCGCCAGTTACATCAGCCGTCCTCAGCCACCAGCCGCCTAACTCCAGCTGAGTAGAATCATAGAGTATTCCCGACGCTACTTCTTCCCGGTTAGGTCCGCCCGGCTAAATGGTAAGCAGCGCACTTCTAGCTATTCCCCTGGTTCAACTTTCAGAGTTTCTGACTTCCTCTTTCTTACAGACTCGCCAGCCTTGACGTTCTGACCCAGCCGACTCACCCGTAGTCCCGTCCTTAGATCTGCCTGTTTCTTATAATAAACATCTTAAAACTGTGTTTTGCCTCCCGATCGTATCTGCATGTGGACTCGTCACCTGAAAACCATGACAGAAGAAGGCTCTGGCCACCAAAGTCCAGCGGATACGTTCGGGCGGCAGTTAGCCGCACAGCAAGAGCAGATGCAGTCGCTAGGTTTAGCCATAAATTCAACACAGGAGCAGCTTCATAGATTAGCCGCTCAGTTTAGCCAGCTCATGGACACAGTTACTTCCGCGATGACGTCGCCTGTCACTCAAAACATTAGCACCCCGCCTCCCGTCGCTCCGAGCACTGATAATCAGCTTTGGGCTCCGCCACTTGAGAGCGCGTCACCTAGTCCGGAGAAATTCTCTGGTGACCATGGGAGTTGCGGAGGATTCCTTTTTCAGTGTAAACTGGTGTTTAACCGATCCCCCCAGACTTTCGCCTCAGATGAGGTTAAGATATCTTATGTACTACGACTCCTAACAGGTAAGGCACTTAGTTGGGCTGAGGCTCGATTCCCTGATTGTCAGTCATTCGGGGTTACTTTTCAGGAATTCGTTACCGAGTTTAAGACTATTTTTTCGCCCGAGTTAGATTCGGCTCATCAGTCTCGTCATCTCCTTTCGTTAAGACAGCGCGGTCGACGCGTATCTGACTTCTCAGTGGAGTTTCGTACGGTTGCCGCAGCGGCGGATTGGCAACCAAGACCGTTAAAGGCAGTATTTTTTCAGGCTCTTGATGAGTCCCTTAAGGATGAATTAGCCCGGGTGGAGGAACCCGGGGATTTTGAGGATTTTGTGGCGTTAGCCATCCGGTTGGATACCCGGCTACGTAGTCGGAGCCGAGTTAGACAGAACCAAGTCATGCGATCATCCACCCCTTCCACGCTCACCCATAGGGAACCGCGGTCCGCTCCATCACCTCCTGAACCCATGCAGTTGGGCCAGGTTGGTTTAACCAATAAGGAGCGTCAACAGCGTTTCGCGGGCAACTTATGTCTATACTGTGGAGGGGAGGGTCATTTCCTTAAGGATTGTCCGGTTCGGCCAAAAGATCCAGTCCACCGTTCGTAACGGGGAGAACGGTGGACGTTAATAGTTCTAGCCCCCGAGTAGTAACTAAGGCGCCATCTCTTTCTCGCTTACATTTACCAGTGACGTTAATGTTTGATCAGGATACTTTCGATGTCTCGGCTCTAGTTGATTCCGGTTCGGACTTCAACCTAATTGACCAAACCGTAGTGGATCAGCTTCGTGTGCCGGTCGAACCTTTACCCGAGCCTCTCCGGGTGTCGTCCTTGGATGGGCAGAGTTTAACCTTAATCACCCATCGCACTCGACCTCTAGTAGTGATAGTTTCGGGTAACCACCGGGAACAACTTTCGTTTTTGTGTTCCCTGTAAAGCGTTCACCCGTTGTTTTGGGTTTAGCCTGGTTAAGTGTCCACAGCCCGCAGTTTAACTGGGCCGAGTCCCGATTAGAATCTTGGTCTCCAGCTTGTCATTCTCGTTGCTTACAGTCCGCTCGTCCTGTATCTGTTACCCCTTCCCCTGAGACAGAATCTGGGGACGTTCTTGACCTATCGCTAGTTCCGGAGGAATACCACGATCTTCAGAGAGTATTTAGTAAGACTCAGGCTTGTTCACTTCCCCCACATCGCCCTTACGATTGCGCTATTGACCTTTTGCCTGGGGCTCCACTACCGGTGAGTCGGCTCTACAACATCTCCAGGTCAGAACGTCAAGCGCTCGAGAAGTATATAGGGGAGTCTCTAGCTACGGGGTTAATCCGTCCTTCATCCTCCCCATTGGGCGCGGGGTTTTTTTTCGTTGGTAAGAAGGATGGAACCCTTCGACCCTGTATCGATTATCGAGGGCTTAACCAAATAACCGTTAAGAACAAGTACCCGCTCCCTCTATTATCCTCAGCCCTCGAACCAGTCCAGAATGCTAAGATCTTCACTAAACTTGATCTGCGCAACGCTTATCATTTGGTTCGGGTGAGACAGGGGGATGAGTGGAAGACGGCCTTTAAGACCCCGCTAGGTCACTTTGAATACTTAGTCATGCCTTTTGGTTTGTGCAATGCCCCGGCAGTTTTTCAAGCATTAGTGAACGATGTCCTTCGGGATTTTCTGAATGTTTTTGTTTTCGTTTATCTTGACGATATCCTGATTTACTCTCGTGACCTAGAACAACATAAACAACACGTCCGTCTTGTTCTCCAGCGATTATTAGAGAATCGCTTATTTGTTAAGGCCGAGAAGTGTGATTTTCACCAGTCTTCTGTTTCCTTTCTTGGTCTGATTTTAGAGGGCGGACAGGTGAAGTCTGATCCGGAAAAGATAAGGGCAGTGGTGGAATGGCCTGTTCCTGAGTCGCGCAAACAGCTCCAACGCTTTCTTGGTTTCGCTAACTTCTATCGGCGCTTTATCAGGAACTATAGCCAGGTAGCATCCCCTTTACATGCTCTCACTTCCCCCAAAGTACCTTATGTCTGGAGTCCAGAGGCCGAGGAGGCTTTCAGTAAACTTAAGGCCCGTTTTTCCCAGGCTCCCATACTAGTTCACCCCGACCCAGCCAAACAGTTTATCTTAGAGATCGATGCCTCTAATACCGGGGTGGGAGCGGTTTTGTCCCAACAGTCGGAGGTAGACTGTAAGTTGCACCCTTGTGCGTTCTTTTCCCGTCGTTTATCACCAGCAGAGCAGAACTATGATGTAGGTGATCGTGAGCTACTAGCTATTAAACTAGCGTTGGAGGAGTGGCGGCACTGGTTAGAGGGATCCGAGCAGCCCATCATAATATGGACAGATCACAAGAACCTCTCCTATCTGCAGTCAGCCCGTCGACTCAACTCTAGACAGGCCCGTTGGTCTTTGTTTTTCTCTCGATTCAACCTCACCATCACCTACAGACCCGGCTCCAGAAATGTCAAGCCTGATGCACTGTCCCGTCTGTTTACATCTTCTGAACAAGAGAGGGAGCCGGAACCGATTCTTCCTCCCACCTGTACGGTTGGAGCGCTGCATTGGGATCTGGAGGACAGAATCAGACAGGCCCAACTCTTAGACCCGGACCCAGGTACAGGGCCACCTGGGCTTAAGTACGTTCCCCAGTCTGTTCGTCCTGAGGTTCTACGTTGGAGTCATGACACGAAGTTTTCCGCACATCCGGGCATTTTTAGAACCCAGTCCCAGGTATCCCGGCGATTCTGGTGGCCTTCATGGACGAAGGATGTTCGAGAATATGTTCTCGCCTGCCCCGTTTGCGCCCAGAATAAGTCTTCTACACAGCCACCTTCCGGTTTGTTAAATCCTCTTCCCATCCCCAGACGTCCATGGTCCCACATTGCGATTGATTTCGTTACCGGTCTCCCCTTGTCCCAAGGTATGTCAACTATTTTGACGGTAGTTGATCGGTTTTCTAAGTCCTGTCATCTTATTCCCATCCGCAAATTACCCAACGCACTCCAGACAGCTCAGCTTCTTATCAGACATGTGTTCAGACTTCACGGCATCCCTGTTGATATCCTCTCTGACCGGGGTCCTCAGTTTATCTCCCAGGTCTGGCGGCACTTTTGCTCTGCTCTGGGTGCCCGTTATACACTCACCTCTGGATATCATCCTCAGACTAATGGCCAAACTGAACGCATGAACCAGCAACTAGAGACTACTCTCCGCTGCCTTACGTCATCTTCACCCTCCGACTGGAACAAGTTTTTGCCCTGGGTGGAGTATGCCCTTAATTCACACATCACCTCAGCTACTGGACGTTCACCTTTTGAGGTTGCTTTGGGATATCAGCCTCCACTTCTACCCACAGAGGAACTCAGGATTCCCTTCACATCCGTAAACGACTACATTGCTCGCTGCCAGGACATCTGGAGATCAACCATCACTGCCCTCACTCGCACCGCAGAGCGGAGCAAGAGGTTTGCCGACCAGCACCGCCGACCAGCTCCTCAGTATCGCCCCGGTCAGAAGGTTTGGTTATCTTCCAGAGACGTTTTGTCCAATCCATCCGCTAAAAAGCTTGCTCCCCGGTTCACTGGTCCCTATGAGATAGAGACAGTGATTAACCCGAGCACTGTCCGTTTACGTTTGCCCCCTCACTCCCGAGTACACCCTACTTTTCATGTGTCCCAGATCAAGCCCGTTTTGGACAGCAACTTGTGCCCTCCTTCCGGACCCCCTCCACCCTCCCAGGACAGTCAGAACCCTCGGGTTCTCAGGGTTGTGGATGCCCGTCGGCGAGGTAGGGGTCACCAATACCTCGTCGACTGGGAGGGTTGTAGCTCTGAGGAGCGCTCGTGGGTTTCCTCAGCTACTATCTTGAATAAAGACTTGATTTCAGATTTTTGGGCTACTCAGCCCAGCACCTCTTCGTCTGGGCCGCCAGGAGGCGGCCGTTGAGGGGGGGGTAGTGTCAGGATTCTCTGTGCTGCTCTACTCTAACTCTATTCCACAGGTGTGTCTGGTTGGCTGAGGAGGCGTGGCCCACACCTGCAGCTCGTTGCAGGCGGCTTCCTCTGGCTTCTTAAGCAGAGCGCTGACAGATGGAAGACGCCAGAGCCTTAACCAGTCGTGGTACGACGTGGCCTCTGTCCCTACGCTCGGACACCAGCTTGTGAGTTTTTGCTCTTCGGTTTTTGACTAATTTTTGGATCTCTGTTTGCCTCAGATTTTTGTGCTTGGATGCACTCACCCGTCTTGACGTCTCGTTCCGAAGAAACAGACCAGCAGAACCGCCTGCTCAGATTTTGCTCTGGCGCTCCCCTCATACTTCCTGGATGTTACCCAGCGAGGCCTGAGTTTCCCCTCCCCCGGTTCCTGCTGGTTCTGCATTCACTCTGGTCAATCCATCTGTCAACCGTTGCCGACGAGGTTCGCTCAGGATCCCTCGCCAGTTACATCAGCCGTCCTCAGCCACCAGCCGCCTAACTCCAGCTGAGTAGAATCATAGAGTATTCCCGACGCTACTTCTTCCCGGTTAGGTCCGCCCGGCTAAATGGTAAGCAGCGCACTTCTAGCTATTCCCCTGGTTCAACTTTCAGAGTTTCTGACTTCCTCTTTCTTACAGACTCGCCAGCCTTGACGTTCTGACCCAGCCGACTCACCCGTAGTCCCGTCCTTAGATCTGCCTGTTTCTTATAATAAACATCTTAAAACTGTGTTTTGCCTCCCGATCGTATCTGCATGTGGACTCGTCACCTGAAAACCATGACAGTCACAGTAATTGTGTAAATGATTTCAAAGATGACTAACCATGCCCAGCAAAGCAACTTCTTGATGAATGCTTCTAAAAATGGATTTCTGTCACATTGCTAAATGACTTCATTAAATGTTGACTTCACTAAATGTGTGTGAAGCACACAGAATGTAAAAGATGCTAGAATTTCAACCAGTCTAGAAGGTTTGTAGCTTCATATCACCCTGTTTTCTAGTTTTTGACCCAAATAGCAACTGTGCTAACTGCTCGTTTTCAAAGCCACCAGGACTTTCACCGACAACCTGGGTGAGTTAAACAGTGCATTAATGTACAAAAGTGTTTTTGTCCATGAAACAAACCGTTTGTTACATCTGAGAATTAACACCTTAAACTTTTCACTTGAACACTGTAACTTGCATATTTAGCACTTTAGCTAGCACGCAACACTTTAAGGAAGCATTTTTGCACATTTCAGAAATAATCGCACACGGCTGATTGCATCAGTGTTTATTGATTATTGTCTTTTTTTCCTGGTTTTCAATCCAGTGGCGCTGCAGCACTTTAATAGAGTGGTTTGGCCCTGGAGAAGATGGGTGACCGAAATTACTAATAAAGTCAATATTTGTGCAATATTACCGTTTAGCCCTTAGTGTTTGTGTTTTAGTGAAATCTGTTTTGTGTTTGTACACCTTGTGTCCAGGTCCGTCACCTAAAAAAGGCCCACGCAGAAACAAGTGCCTAGAGAAGGTTCTGGGTTGGACCAAGGCAGGGAAACGCATAGGGGAGCCATGTTGAGCTGTTAGTGCTTTATGGGGTTTCCATTTATCTTTGGTTTAGGATTTTATGTATATAGCCTGGGGTTTTACATGGTTTATGGTTGTGGTTATGGTCTATGGAGGGTTTTAGATGGTTTTATGTACTTATCTTAACATGTAAACTGTTGGGAGAGTTTTAGTGGTTTTAGCCAGTTAGTGAGACAGTATTTAAGGCGCCTCTTTCAGTCACTTGCAGTTCTGCTGCTGGAGAAGACACACTGCTTTCCCAACCGCCATTGCACTTGCATTTTTTGGTATGTGCACTTTGTAAATAGGCATTCTAATAATTAAAAATTGTGGACCACACCATTTCCTGCCTCTGCATCTCTCCTTCCACCCCTCACGTACTCCAGCCGCTAAAGGCCGGCTACGTGACAGTCCAGCTGTTTTGTTTTCCATAGATCCAGTGTGAGTCGTGTCAGAGGTGGTACTGTGTACAGTGGCTTAACATGAGCACTCATGACTGTGAAAAGACACAGGTGAACATCTGGAAGCGTCTTCTGTGTTTTTAATGACCATTCAGCGGTGAAGACTGCGTTCCTAAGAGATGTAGTTAATTTTGCAGTTTTTGGGACAATGAACATTCCTTTTTTTTATTGTTCCAACTAAATCCAAATTTATAGAATTCAGACAAATTGTTTTCTATTAACATTTGAGAAGTTTAGATTTTAACCAGATTATTGAATTGATGCGCAAATTTGATCAAATAAGATGTTGATAAAGCTGTTATTTTCAATCACAAATTAACTTTATTAACCTGATGTTAATAGAAAACAACATTGTGATTATTGTCACTGTTCAAACACAATTGTGCTGAATACCCCGGTTCTTTAAAATCAGGCATCTACTTATAGAAAAGATTGAAATGATAAAAAATAAATTTTGCCATAAGCTTTATTTTGAAATCCCACATCACATCAGATTCAATTCAATTTTATTTATATAGCGCCAATTTATGAAACATGTCATCTCGAGGCCCTTTACAAATTCAGAATCAATCACATTATACAGATTGGTCAAAAATGTCCTATATAAGAGAATCAGTTGATTGCTTCAAAGTCTCTCCAAGCAGCATTCATTCCTGGAGAAGCGTAGAGCTACAGGGAGAGTCGTCTGCATTGCTGATGGCTTTGCAGCAATCCCTCATACTGAGCATGCATGAAGCGACAGTGGAGAGGAAAACTCCCCTTTAACAGGGAGGAGAACCTCCAGCAGAACCAGAACCAGGCTCAGTGTGAACGCTCATCTGCCTCCACCCACTGGGGCTTAGAGAAGACAGAGCAGAGACACAGAAAGCACAGAAGCTCACACTGACCCAGGAGTACTTTCTATGTTAGAGAAGACAGAGCAGAGACACAGAAAGCTCAGAAGCTCACATTGACCCAGGAGTACTTTCTATGTTAGAGGAGACAGAGCAGAGACACAGAAAGCTCAGAAGCTCACATTGACCCAGGAGTACTTTCTATGTTAGAGAAGACAGAGCAGAGACACAGAAAGCTCAGAAGCTCACATTGACCCAGGAGTACTTTCTATGTTAGAGAAGACAGAGCAGAGACACAGAAAGCTCAGAAGCTCACATGGACCCAGGAGTACTTTCTATGTTAGATGGTAATAGAGGATGATCTGCCTCCCCTGATGATGTCACAGTTAACAGAACGCCAGACCAGGTGTACCTACTATGAAGATAAAAGAGAGAGAACAAAAAGTTAAAAGCTGAAATCCCACATCACATCAGATGACAAAGTGTTTGGTTTCAAGTGGAAAATGTTGAGTATTAGAAGTAGAATCAGTCTGTGAAATCATAAAGCTTAAAATCCATGTTTAATAAAAGCAACATTTACTTGATAATATTAGTTTGATTCAGTTTAATTTAGAAATGTAACAACTTAGAGAAAAGTGACCAGAAAGAGAGATTTTGAGAGGCTTTAATTTTGAAATTCCACATCAGATCTTGATGACCTTTGGTGAGCAACATCTGGAGGTGTTTTATTGTCATCATAAAATTATCGTATTCACTAGAAACGCAGTTTTAATAAGCATGGAAACTTAGGTCAAATAAATGGGCATTCTGAAATAAGGAGCATCCAATTATCCATGTAAAACATTCACTAAAATAAAAAGAAACATTAAAATCTTTCTCATATATTCATTTTCACAGGAGGACATAATGTTTTTTTAGAACAGAGGGGTAAGAATGATAGCTGACTCCAGTTAATAAACGTTAAACATGTCGCTTTTATTTTGAAAGGTCCAGGCCAGCTTGCTTGGAGGCTCGTTATCTCTGGGTCAGATCCTCCATTTTTAAGTTCACCGCCTTTCTTCTAGCTTTTCATTGGACGGTGACTCAAACGGCCCGCCCACCCGAAGCTGAGTCAGGTCTCTGATTGGTCGAATCAAACTTTAGTCATTGTTGTTGTTGTTTCCACTTCCGCGGTACCTCTGTGGCTGAAAGTTGGCCATCTGAACGCCAAACGGTCCGGATGGTTCCGTGGAGCCGGCGCTAGCGTGCGGCTGCTGCCCGGAGGCTGACATGCAGCGCAGCAAGGCGGCGGCCGGTGTGGAGGTGAAGCGGGTCATCGGGGCGCTCTGCAGGCTGCTGGCGGCCCTCGGTCTGGACCCTGTCCCGGCGCCGGAGGCTTTCCGACGGGCCAAGTTCGGAGGAAGACCCGAGGTGGGCTCAAGGCGGAAACGGTTCTGATCCAACTCGGTTCCGCCGGCACCGGTCTCCGGTGACTCGTTAGTGAAGCGGAGAGATGCTTTCTGGGATATGTAGTGAAAACCCAGAGCTTTAATCAGCCGAGGAAAGAAAGTTAGCGCCTTTATGGATCTATGGAAGCTCTTAAGTGCCAAAATGTGCATTTTTACGTATGTAAAATACGATTAATGCAATATCGTAAGCTATTTTAACAAATAATTAAAAAACATAACAATGTCATGATGTTACGCTGTTTTAAAAAAGGATTTCATTGTAGAAACCTAAATTCTGTGCTTATTGATGATGTTGGATATAAGGGGAGGCAGCAGGCCTGAAAAGGCTGTAGTGAGTATTAATGGCCCGTTGGTGGCGCTGTGACGCCGCCAATCATATGCAAGGACTTCTGGTAAGCCCCTCCTTCTGAAGTAGCCTACTCCATAGATATCCTTTAATATGAATATCTATGGCCTACTCCTCCAGATGGATGCGTGGAGCTCTGCCTCTGAAATCCATCTGGAGAGTCAGGTTAGTGAGCCGCAGCTTTCCTCAGGCTTTGCCTCCCTCTGTAACTCAAGACGTCGTCAGGTTAGCAGCTCACGTGTATACATGGAAAAATGAAACCGCCGTTTGAAATGTATCCGCTAAAGTATTGTTTACGGTCTCCCAGAACACCGCATCCATGTGGACGCACTAAATGACAAAATGCCTCTGCAGGCACTCCTGATCTGGACTTCGTGGAGACGAGGCCTCAGTAAGATTATAAATCCAGCCTCAACTCTTCCCACCAACTTCTTTTAGCTGCGAAGACTAAATCAGAACAATATTTAACAGCAAACCTTCAAGGTTTCTATTTAAAGCAACAGTTCAAACACATTGTAATTCTTGTGCAGGGCTCTCTTGAAGTGTCTGTGGGGTCACAGGAAGGTTTTGAGGGTCTGTGTGTTCATGGTGGTGAAGATTCTCAGCCATCAGGTCATGATCAGTCCAAAAAAAGGTAAAAAATAAAACAACTGGACTTCTGTTCTGAAGCTGAAGACGTTTCTCTTCCATCCAGGAAGCTTTCTCAGTCCAAAATGTCTGGAGTAGTGAGGAGTTTCAGTTTTTTAGACCTGCAGGCCTCCTTAGAGCTTAGACTCACCTGTAGATTCACCTGGAACTGGTCGCCCCTCACATGGAGAATCGTTAAGCTCCTCGTTAGCCTGGCTCCCAGGAGGAATGTTGTGCTCACATGCATGTGGTCCCTTCATGCAGTTACCTTAACTCAGGGGTGTCACACTCATTTTGGTTTAGGGGCCGCATTCAGCTTAATCTGATCTCAAGAGGGCCACACGAGTAAACTCACTGCAAGATTAAATAGAACTAATAAAAGTGGACTTGTTGATTTTTATGTTAAATTAATTTCACTTTTACACAATATATTATGAATAACCTCAGCAGTTTTAAGAAAAGAATGTGCAATTTCAACAATCCTTTTACTCATAAACATTTATGTGTGCATTATGCATAAGAACTGATCACAGTGATTATACAATGTTGAAAAACATTTATTCACATTTTTTGGAACTTAAAAACACTGTCCTACATGACAAATTACATCAAACAGATAAAATTAAGAAATGATTTAAAATCAATTTTCCACATCTGAATCTCAGTGCTGCCATCTGCTGATTAAAACACAGCGCCCCTCGTGGACAATATAGGAACTGCATTTATCATTATCTTCCTTTTATCTCCTCTTTCTTTCACCTTTTCTTTTTTCTTCTTGTTCTTCCTTTCCTCTCCTACTTTCCCATTGTAGTGTCCATATCATTTGAGATATCATGAATCATAATAAAACTATTCACATTCATAAATCAAGCGGAGCACTGTGGCAAAAGCCGTACTGCTCCACTTGTGAAAGTCAAATCTGATGAGCTCTTTTTGGCATTAAGACAACAATTCTTATTGCCACATTGCCAGACAGAACACTGGGGGGAAAAAAAATCATTGTTTAATAATGATAATGCATTTATCCACCAGGGCGGACTAAATTGTTGGGAATTGTACGGCCGTATGTTTGACACCCCTGCCTTAACTGTTAATATTGAAGTCTGTAGTCAAATTGTCTTGTATATCTGACCTACTGCTACTATTCCACTGCAATGTGCTTACCTCTGAAATATGTTTCCTGCCTCTGTAATAAGGGCTGCAACGATTAGTCGACAATGTCGCAAAGATTCCTGCGCCGATGCATCGTTAAACATTTCTAAACGTTGCTGCGGTCTCAAAGTTTCACCTTCAGTGGTCGTTTAAATCACATGCAGTTCACTGCGGCGGCAGCAGAGGGCAGAAAAGCGTCAGTTCCCAGGTGAGCAAAGAGCACCTCTGTCACATGACCCCTCACATGGCTGCAGCTCCATGCAGGATGAATGAAGAAGGCACTAAAGTCGGTAAAGTTTGGAAAATTACACTTTCTTTGATGCAAAATGAACTTTTATATTGATTTTAGGTGACAATGAGGCTGTAAAGCCCAAATATCTGCTTAGTTTATCCAGATATGGCTTAGCTGGGAAATGGCCGTTATGTGGCTTCTGGCTGTGATGTGATGAGTTATTGGGTTTATTTCAGTGTTCATTCATCACTAAGATTAATGGTTCAGAATAAAGTAACATTTTATATAACTTTAATGTGTGACTAGAGCCATGGTTTATTTGGAAATGAATAATTAGCTCGTTTTTAATATTGTTGCTGGAAATATTGGCTGATTAAAGAGAACAAGCCTGACTGCTCCTCTTTTTTTACATTACAGTCTAAAATCTTTTCAACGTTAAAAGCTTGAAGGTTAAAAAAACCCTACTTTGATAGAAATATTAAAACTAAGTCAGTTAAATTTAAAAAGAATATTTTATGGAGGATGATTTCTAAAGCTAATAAAAGAGAGTGGTGACAAGAGGCGATAACGAGGCGTTCAAAGGTAAAGTGTAGAAAGAACAGGTGGGTCATAATATTTTCACTGAAGGGATGATGGAGATCAACAACAAATAATGATTAGTGTTAAAGTCGGCTGCAGCCGTCCGTTAAACCTGAACAAACGGACTGTGTTGGGTTCCAGGTGTCTGATCTGATCAGGTTGTATTGAAATGAGCTGGATATGAACAGAAGTGGTGAGTGCGCCCTTTCTAAACTGTAAACTGTCTCTGCTGCTTGTTCTCCAGGGGGATCCTTTCTGGCAGCTTCTGTCCAGCATCCTTCACATGTCGGGGATCATTTCCTCTGAGACCAGCTCTCAGCTGAGGGGAGGTCAGTCCGCTCTTCGCCCCCAGCTGGTCCTCAGGGCCCGGGTCCTTCATGATGTACCTGTGTGGCAGATTCAGCACACCTGTCGCCTCCTCAGCAGCAGCCATTTTAGTCAGGCGTGTGGCAGGACAGGAGCCGAAGGATCGGGTAGAAGACACCAACGTCAGCGTCTGAGTCCTTCGCCGACTTTTATGTTGCTTTGCCTTAAATTAGGGAGAGAGATTTAAAGTCAAAGGGACTTTTTCATGGAGCAGGCCTGGTTTTGGTTAATGATCTAATGAAGAGGTGCAGAGTGCAGACAGGACCTCTGATCTCTTCCCTGGGACCCCTTTAACCCAGAGAATGGCGTTTTTTTCTGGATGGGTTCTGATCCACGTCCAGCAGGTCAAACGCTGAAGAATCAGGCCGTTTTATTTCTTTGTGTCAAAGCCAGGAACTCCCATCATCCTCCATCTGTAGAGATCTTGCAGCAACAGACACATGAGCAGCATTTTGACTTTAATCAATCAGGTGGAGGTTCAGGTGAAATAGTTCCTTTACTTTCTGCTTCAGCCGTTAAAGAACCTGCAGAACACCTGGTTCCTGCTCAGAGGTAACAGGAAGTCGGGCGGGTCTTCTGAACTTTGTGTTTTCCTCTCAGAGCTGAGGAAGCTGGTGGCTGCAGGCCTGTGGCAGAGCGGCTACCACGCTGACTGGATCTACGGCGCTGATGCAGGCAGCTTCTGCAGCAGAGACCTCCTCCTGGCGCTCGGCTGGCTGCTGGCTAAAGGAGTCCTGGAGACGCTGCTGGCAGGCCGGGTGGAGCAGCTGGACCAAACGCTGCTTTCTTCTGCTCCTGTAAGGGTGAGCCCTGACCTTCCACCGTGTCCTGGTGCATCCTGGTAACTCTGAATGTTGATGTTCAGGAGAAACCAGAGGTCTCAGCCGATCTGGAGCTGGACGCTGCCTCGCTAAGGAGACTGCAGTGGCTGATGGGTCATCTGAGACACCGGGGACGGACTCTGCTGTCCACCATAGGAGCGCGAACACGAGCGCTGCATGAGGTAAGGAGATTCAATTCAATAAACAATGATTTATATAGCGCCAATTCATGAAACATGTCATCTCGAGGCACTTTCCAAAGTCAAATCAATCAGATTATACAGATTGGTCAAAAATTTCCTATATAAGGAAACCAGCAGGTTGCATCAAGTCTCTCCAAGCAGCATTCACTCCTCCTGAAAGAGCGTAGAGCCACAGTGGACAGTCGTCTGCATTGTTGATGGCTTTGCAGCAATCCCTCATACTGAGCAAGCATGAAGTTTTATCCAACCTCTGCAGGAATCTGCCCAGCAACCCTCCCTATGGAGGCAGCAAAAGGTGTCGTGCAACAAAATGTCAGAGCTTTCAAGCGGTTTATGCCCGTTTGTTAGAGTTAATAGGTAAAGTTAGCCCAGAGGTTACACCTGGACAACTGTTTGAAAACTTTGCTCGATGTTTAAATTTTTTATAAATACAAAAGCTATAAAAATATATTTCACGCAAAACCCACTTTTCCAACCCATAAATCCATGTTGTTGTGTACTTGGAGTCTCTGTCCAGGAGCTGCAGAGACATCTTTATATTCAGGTTTGGTCAGATTCTTAATTACCTTTTCTGAACAACAACACCACAGTATTATGGAGGACCGATCCTGCCATAATTCACCATACATACAGGAATAAATGCATTACTTTGTAAATACTGGGCCAAAGAGTAACAAAAAATATATAATCGTGTACCATTAAATGCAACAGAATAATCTCAGGCAGCTATAAACCAGGAGGTTTATAGCTGCCTGATGCACGCTCAGGAGCTTTACTGACCTTTCTATGTTGCTCTCAAACATCCGTGTCGTACCGACTTAATGGTCTAATTTCAGCGTAACGGCCTTTAATGCTGAAATCATGTAAAAATGCAATGTTCAAGTTAAAAAAAATAGAAAACAGCAGACAATTGCAGAATAATGTAGAAAACTGTAATATGCATGACTGTAGAAACAAGCACCTAATCTGGCCTGCAGGATGAATTATTTCAGTATTTCCATCTTGTCCCGCTCCGGCTTCAACCGTTTGTGTCTGAACCAAAAACGGTCCGGGCCAATCACGTTTCAGTATTGTGGTTGAAGGCGGGACATACTGGTGTGATGAAAGCAGGAGCAGCCCAGAGCTGAACCAACATGGCAGCACAGGAGGACGTAGCTGCTGCTGTCCTCTGATTGGTCAGAATAAGATAAGATAAGATAGTCTTTATTGATCTCACAATGGAGAATCCACCATGTCTTCCTTGTTAGAACAGCAGGAAGCGCCTTTACTAGCTTAACTAATTTCTCATGACGTCTGCTGCTAACGTGTTAACCTGAGACATTAGAAGAGTCGTCAATGCAATAATCCCTGCAGCAGGAGCCGAGACCGAGGACCTAGAGTAGAAACTCATTTCTGGGCTAAAATCCAAAAGCTTTTATTGATCCGATGTTATTTTCTAACTTTCTGAGAGACTGAATGTTGTGTTTTCATGAGCTGTAAGCCAGACTTGGAATAAATCCCTCTGTGGCGAAGGGTTCCTATTGAATTAGTAAAATGATGAGCATTTGTGTCTGATCTATGCAAATGCAGCTGGGGAATAACGGAGAAAAACAAGCAAATGCAACATGAAACGTGCTTTGAACACCAGCTTATTGATTTATTTTTTAACTGATTTTACCCTCAGGTCCTTTCTAGCAGCCAGGTTTGCTCTGCAGCTCCCTCTGCTGGCCGAAGCTCTGCCGCTCTGACAGAGGTACGTAAACTCAGGCTCTCTGGGGTTAGTTAAAAACTAACCCCAATTAAAAACTATTTAGAAAGAAAAGCAGTGCCTGACCTTGCAGAGCTGCGTGTCTGGAGCTGGATCTGTTGGACAACTGCTGCTCATCTGCAGGAAGAGTTTTCCTCTTAATAATAATAAATAACAATAATACATTTTAATTGTAATGTACTTTCATGTCAAATCTCACCGTTCTACGATGGCAAACAGATAAAACCAAGAACCAGGCAGACGGTTTTACGTCCTTCCTTAAGAACATCCACCCTCTGCGGGTCTCTGTTAGTAACAGAGGGAGGTGGTGTGGCCGCAGAATGAAGAAGACTTTTAGAGGTTCTCTTCTTTTGAGCCATTTAGCTGCAGGAGGCTTTAACTCATGGTGCCTTAAACTGCTCCAGGCAGGAGCTGAGATGGGTCAGGTAGGCAGGGGGGGGGGGATCTGGAGGTAGAGCTGAGTGTCGTCAGCATAGCAGTGGGAATTAATTCCTGCAGCATTCTGGATCAGCTGAAGGCTTCAAACTGCATTCTGTGGACTTCCTGATAGTAAAGAATTACAATAGTCCAGCCCTGAAGTAACAAATGATCAATATAGAAAATATTAGTTCCCCTTTTTTAACTGAATTAGTGAAATAAAGGATTTGTGAAGATGCAGTTTTATATGTAATTAAAATGTGTTATTTCTTAATGCCTGTCAGGGTGATTTAGTTTGTGGTGGAGGTCAGAAATGGTCTGACTTTGGTTCCTTGGTGAGACGTGATGTTCAGCTCTGCTGCAGTTCATGGTGCTGTCCACCATGTCTTTGCAGGACTGCTTCAGTCTCCAGCAGCTCTGTGAGCTCCTTGACGCGTATGTCAGCTGGAAACAGGTGGAGAAGGTGTTCTGGACCTGGATGGTGAGTCGCATCCACCCAGAACTCAGCGCCGCTGTCCTGCTCTGCTCATTATGACGTGTGTCTGCAGGACAGTGTGGCTGACCGCCGTCTCTGCGACCTCCGGGACAGGACGTCCTCCCAGCGGGTCAGTCACAGCTTGGGAGCATGTCACCAGGGGAAGCAGAGGCTGGAGGAGATGCTGAGGGGGCCGGCCCAGCAGGTATGATGTCCTCACAGTGTCCTCGTGGTGTCCTCATGTTGTCCTCATGATGTCCTCATGATGTCCTCATGATGTCCTCATGGTGACCTCATGGTGTCCTCACGGTGTCCTCATGGTGTCCTCACGGTGTCCTCATGGTGTCCTCACGGTGTCCTCATGGTGTCCCCATGATGTCCTGATGATGTCCTCATTATGTCCTCATGTTGTCCTCATGAGGACATAATGTTGTCCTCATGTTGTCCTCATGGTGTCCTCGTGATGTCCTCTGCTGGCTGTAAAAAGCTTTCAGCTTTGATCTGAAACGTTTAACCTGAGCTAACCTGCGTAGAAGATGTAATTTCTGAACGCTGCGCCGTGTTTTAGCCAAAGTATCATGTGACCCACGGCGTTTCACGTTTTTTAGCTTCTAGCCAATCAGCTCTCTTCCATCTTCGCCCCGTTTAGTGATTGGACCGGCCTAGAAAGGCCTGGAAGAGGGAAACGCCTTCTTTAGAGAACCCCCCCTCCCCTCCCTTTTTTTTTCTTTTTTTTTCTTCAGCCGTGGTTCATGGTTTGAAAATAATAAAAATATATTTCAGGTTGATCCTGTTCTTAGTGGTCCTTAATATTATTATAGTCGCTCTTCAGTCTGACTGGACTTCTTCAGATTAAACCTTCTCATGTCTCCTCATCCCTCCACCATCACTGGAAAGCAGCGTTCAGCCCAAACTCCTCTCTGGCAGCTCGGTCCTCAGCACAACTGGATCTTTTATTCTAGTGAGGAGGTGCGGTTGACCCTGTTGCTAGGTGTGGTAAAAATTATAATAAAATAAGATAAACAGGGCAGAGATGAGGGCAAATTAGACTTTACTTTATTGTTTCAAGCTGCAGGAATGAGATGACGTCACGCACCCAGATCCTATATTGGTATGCACCCCCCCCCCCCCCCCCCAATGTAGCCGGTAGGCTCTGGATCAATCCTCTCATTTCATGAATATGTAAATGTGTCGAAGCGCTAATGTGACCAAAACATATGAGGCTGAACTGAGTCAACAAATGTTTCCATCTTCTCTTTAGTGCTTTTACTGTTTTTCAAAAAAGTCAAGAACCACCTCAAGCCAGTGTAAAAGCTTTTTTTTGCGAAATGTAGTGAGTTAAATTTGTCGTTTCCATCAAGCCTTCCTAATGCGATACTTTAAACATTAAAACACGCCTGCTGTTAGGGTCGCAGTGCTAGAGGACGCCGTTTTTCCTCTTAGAAGGGTGAAGTATGAAGAATTATAATTATTGGTCCTCACTGCAGCTTGGGGACCTGCAGATATCAAAAAGTTTTCAAAGCTGTTCTTTGTGCCGTCTAATGATATCAGCGTCTGATGAATGAGTCGAATGCTCAGAGTTTACGTTATAGAGGCGTTGATGAGGCAATGACTGCCTGCCGGTCTGATCAGATTTTAACCCTAGTGATAAGATCTTGGTGAGTATATTATAATCACCAGTAAGTTAGCTAATCGGATCGTAAAGTTCACATTTAATAGGATCTTTCCCCCTCTAGGGAGCGCTGAGGTCGGGGCTTGTGTTATAGATTTAGGGACCGATTCAGTGGAAACGGCTCAACAGAGGAATCAGTTTGTTGGCTTTATAAACTCACCTGGAACCCGCCTGGCCGCGTGCCTTTCGGTTTCTCGTTACCTTAAGGAATAATAAGTAATAAGGCCACCTAGTGGTGAAAATCAGAACAACACAAACACGATGCCTTTCACAGGGACCCGCCATTCCTCAGCGGTCCGTTGCTGCTGTGGAGCTGCAGAGTTTTTACTATTCTGTTCTATTTCTGGTCGCTTCTATTACTGCCTTTTTAGGGGGTGAATACTTTTCCCAGCTCGGTGGTTCTGATGTGGTTCTGATGTGGTTCTGATGTGCTTCCTGTTCTTCCCCAGGACGTGAAGAGCGGCGACGCTGATTGGGCCGTGGCCTCCCTGCCTCCGTCGCTCTCCTCTCGCCTCTCTGCTCCCTCCGTTCATCAGGTGTGCCGTGCCAGGCTGCAGGCTGAGCAGAGGCTCCGACGTCCCTCAGAGGGGCCCCACGGCGGGGCCGCGGCCCCAGGCGAGCTCCCTGCGCCTCAGGCTGCTCAGCTGCTGCTTCAGGCTGAAACGGAGCTTCTGCAGCGCAGGGACAGGCGGCGTCTGGCCAACAGGAAGCAGCTGCAGGGGCTGATGGGTAGTCTGGACCAGCAGGTGTTTATAGCGCTGTAGACGGCCCCGTCAGACATGGACTGATGTGACGGACAGACGACCCGGCCCGCCTCTCCCTGAGGAGAGTTCAGGACCTTCAGGGTTTCAAGACCGACCCGTTAGAAACTACTCGCTTGACTTGAGTTTAATAGTTTAGCAAGTTAGATATTAGCTGCTGGTCATTTTAAAAACCTCAACGTATCAATAAAAACAATTCAAATGGACCCGTGTTTGTTTAGAGCGCTTATAGAGGGCCCACAGACATGCGGTACCATGCAGGTTCTGGCTCAGTGAAGCCTGGTCCATCAGCTGCTTCTCAGAACCTCATCAGAAGCTTCTGTTCTGTCACTGATTCAACAACAGACAGTTTTACACTCATTCATGGTGGAAACATTCAGTAACCCATAAAAAGGGTTTTCTCCTGAGATGTTTGGATCTGTCCTGGTTCTGGTCTACATGGTCATTGACCCAAAAAGGTGCTCTGGCCACAGGGATCCATCAGGCGTGGACCCCAGCTGGAGTCAGAGCTTCAAGAACCACAACAGACGGATCCAGGAGATGGATCCAGCTGTCACAGTTCCTGGGTTGAACCACTCCAGAACCTGGGACCACAGAACCTTCGTTAATTCACTAATTTATGCCAAAGGAGCCCAGACCAAGGGCTGAGAGCAGATACTGCCCAGAACATGTCGCTGCTGGTCAGCAGGTCTGGAATTCTGGAGTAAAACCCGATTCATTGGTCTGAGGCAATGTGTTAATGTTCAGACAAACAGAATCTTTGTGTTGTAATCAGCAGCTGTAGTCATTAAAGTGTAACTCACCCTCCTGTAAAAGCAAAATCCCCCCAGACAAATGTGGGAAACTCCACCAAAGTGGGCGAGGATACGCGACAACAGGAGGAGGTTCTGCCGAGCTTCAATATCCAACCCAGACTAACTTCACCGCGGCCT
Organism: Fundulus heteroclitus; assembly: GCF_011125445.2. NCBI lineage: Eukaryota > Metazoa > Chordata > Actinopteri > Cyprinodontiformes > Fundulidae > Fundulus > Fundulus heteroclitus. The sequence goes on along the minus strand of NW_023397461.1, from coordinate 116,262 downwards.
CACAGCTGCATCAAGACACTAACGGCAGAAACCCGGTTGCTTTCACGTAAATTCACCTATAACACATAAAATGTTGGTAGATTTGTTTCTAGTTGCTTTTTTAAATAAAATAAAGTCACTAGAGGGTTTGAAAAGTGCAGCAGTGCTGCTGTGGAGGCACAAGATGGCGCTGCTTTTATACCCTCAGCAGCAGCGCTACCGACGTTCAGAATTACATCAACAGAGAGCAATGATCATTTGAGATGCAATGCAAGACCACCGTTTACCCCTAGAGAGCGCTGTACTAACGACTTTAGCAGGATTTCAACAAATATGCACTTATTTTTTAAAATAATGACCAGGATATGTAGACAGTACTATAAGGCAACCATGATAACAGCTTATTGGCAAAATAGTTGATTTGGGGGTGAGTTACCATTTAAATAGTCAGAAATAAATGTTGAAACCTGATCCTGTGTGGATTCTTAGAATATTAGGAATTCTATTCCTGAAAAATGATTATGTTTTATTTATATAGCGCCAATTCATTAAACATGTCATCTCAAGGCTTTTTCCAAAGTCACATTCAATCAGATTATACACATTGGTCAAAACATTTATCTGAAGGAACCCAGTTGATTGCATCAAGTCTTCTTCACTCCTCCTGAAAGAGCGTAGAGCCACAGTGGACAGTTGTCTGCATTGTTGATGGCTTTGCAGCAATCCCTTATACTGAGCATGCATGAAGCGACAGTGGAGAGGAAAACTCCCCTTTAACAGGGAGGAGAACCTCCAGCAGAACCAGAACCAGGCTCAGTGTGAACGCTCATCTGCCTCCACCCACTGGGGCTTAGAGAAGACAGAGCAGAGACACAGAAAGCTCAGAAGCTCACATTGACCAAGGAGTACTTTCTATGTTAGAGAAGACAGAGCAGAGACACAGAAAGCACAGAAGCTCACATTGACCCAGGAGTACTTTCTATGGTAGATGGTAATAGAGGATGATCTGCCTCCCCTGATGATGTCACAGTTAACAGAACGTCAGACCAGGTGTACCTTCTATGAAGAAAAAAGAGAGAGCAAAACGTTAAAAGCTGAAATAACAGTCATTTCAATGCAATGCAAAACTAGAGAACAGTAGACTGGAGAACAGTAGGAGAACTCAGCAGAGTGAGAGAAATAGATCCTGATGTCCTCCAGCAGCCTAAGCCTATAGCAGCATAACTATAGAGGTAGCTCAGGGTAACATGAGCCACTCTGACTAGAAGCTTTGTCACAATGGAAAGTTTTATGATTAGTCCTAAAAGTAGACGGGGTGTCTATTTCTGTATTTCTGCAATACTGGCAATATTAAAAGGGGACAGACTCTTTAAAGTTTAAATTATCCGATAAAGATCTACTATAATGGAACCCTCTTTTGGGGGTGGAGAACTCAGTTAGATTAAACTCAAAGGTTATTAAAGAATGATCAGATAGGACAGGGCTGTGAGGCAATACTGTTAATTCTTAACAATCAATGCCATATGTCAGCACAAGGTCTAAAGTATGAAGCCAAGAGCGTGTCGGTTTATGCACATTTTGAGCAAAACCGATTGAATCTAGGATAGTTTTAAAGGCTAAGCTAAGGTTATCACATTCTGTGTCAACATGAATGTTAAAATCACCCACTATAATAACCTTATCAGTATTTAACACCAAATCAGATAAGAAGTCTGACAACTCATCCAAAAACGTATTTTTTGTTTCAAGGTGAGCCATATTGATTTTTATTAGATTTTTATGATTTGTTCCTTTTAGATCAGTTTTTGATCTGTTAAGTTTTGGCCGTGGGAAAGACACCGTCTCAATAGGATAATGGGTGGGTAACAGTACAGAAGCTGCAGAGAGGTGTGTTAAACTACGGCTCTGCTTCCTGGTCTGGACCCTGGGTTGTCAGCATTTAGGAGAACTAATAAATCCATCCAGATTCCTAGAAAGAAGAGCTGCACCATCCAAAGTAGGATGGATGCCGTCTCTCCGGATCAGACCAGGTTTTCCCCAGAAAGTTCTCCAGTTATCAATGTAGCCCACGTCGTTTTCAGGACACCACCTAGACAACCAGCGGTTGAATGATGATATGCGGCTAAACATGTCATCACTGGTCAGATCAGGCAGGGGACCAGAGAAAATTACAGAGTCCGAAATTGTTTTAGCAAACTCACACACCGAAGCAACACCAACTTTAGTGACCTCTGATCGGCGTGATCGGGTGTCATTACCGCCAGCGTGAATAACAATCTTACTGTATTTACGCTTATCCTTAGCCAGTAGTTTCAGGTAAGATTCTATGTCGCCCGTTCTGGCCCCTGGCAGGCATTTAACTATGGTCCCTGGTGTCTCTAGTGCCACGTTTCTGACTATTGAGCTCCCAATAATCAGGGTCACAGAAACGCAGACGGGTTGGTGGTGAACTGGGGGCTGAAATCTAGAGCTATGCTTCCTACGAACCGTCACCCAGCCGGCCTGGTTACCCGGCTGGTGCTGCTGGAGGATTGCTACATAAAGTAACTCTATGTGGCTCCGCGCTAGCAAAGGGGCTATCAGCTGGTCTTTCCATAGCACGGAGCCGGGACTCCAATTCTGACACCCTCACCTCCAAAGCTACAAAAACACTACATTTATTACAAGTAGCATTATCACTAAAGGAGGCAGAGGAATAACTGAACATCTGACACAGAGAGCAGGAGATAAGGGGAGACTTAGACAGAGACAGATAAGCGGAGGAGAGAGTAAGGGGGAAGCCACTGTGGAGCTAAAGCTAGGCTAGGCTAAAGCTAGGCTAGGCTAAAGCTAGGCTAGCGCCCTTTTACCACGCCGAGAAAAGCAAACCGTGTGAAACACGAGGAGTTCCCAAACGTGAAATGCAGCAACAGAGAATGTTTTAAAAGTGCTTATGTGTTAAAAACAGATGTTAAAGCAAAGAGGTTAAAGATAAAAGCGAGAGAGTCTGGAACACCAAAACTGTAATTCTCACTGTGACAACAGGAAGTGACACAATACACCTTACCGCAAACAGGAAGTGATGGCAGCATCATAATTGAGATGCAACTTTATAAATGAACAACAAACAGCATTCTGGCTTTGTGCTGCTGTCAAATCTGCTCAGCTTGAACTATGCGGTGGTTTTCCTCCATCACTTCCTGCAACAGTGAACCTTCAGACATCAAACCTGGTCTGAGATCAGCCAGAAGCGTCTGCAGGATTAAATGCAACGTTTTGCAGCTGAAACATTGAATAAACTGAACGTAGTTCTAGGGGCTAACAGCCGTTTTCTACTTGTTTCAGCCAACTGGAAGGAGACTGGTGTTACCGTCTCCCATAAATAAACCCAGGATGTAGATTAAAGTTGGAATTTAATGACAATGTCTCTTCATAAAGGAGCTTCTGCCAGATTTATTAGATCAGAATTTCTGTTTCAGCCCAGCTCCACAGGTTCTGGTGTTGCTTGGTCCGCTTGTCTCAGGAAGAGATTCTAAGGCTGTAGGAGCAGAAAGAACACATTTCTATAGAAAGGGCTGAAATGTGAAGCCGTTCCCAGCTGGATCAGCCATTCGCTGACAGAACCATCGTGTCTACAAGCATCACAAACATCTCGTATTTTTATTAATGTCCACGTTTATTGCCAGCAACACAAACAAAAACCTGTTTACCACTGAAGACATGTCTGACATTGATCTGGAGGTTTCCCTGAAGATCAGACCTGAACTTTGCTGCGAAGCAGCCGCCATCAGGAGGTTACCGCCATCAGGAGGTCCCCGCCATCAGGAGGTCCCCGCCATCAGGAGGTCCCCGCCATCAGGAGGTCCCCGCCATCAGGAGGTCACCGCCTTCAGGAGGTCCCCACCATCAGGAGTTCACCACCAGCAGTTTCTGCATGTAGGAGTTGAGCCACTTCTGTCTCTCCATGGACGTGAGGAGTTTGCTCTTCTCCCTGAAGGCGGCGTCGTCGGCCACCACCATGTTCCTCTTCATCAGCCGGGCTCCTTCTGAGGCCCACTCGTTGGGCCAGACGCCCTCCACACTGGAGACAACATTCACAGAACAGAACCACCAAGAGTTCACCTTCATCTTCAACTCTACATTTCCTCAAACATGTCTGAGTTAGAGGACAACGTTCACACAGGAAAGCGGACAAATCCCCCCGTTTTAGCTCTTAAGTCCTCGTTGTGTCTTTGGAGTCTCCCGGAGCTGCGGAGAAATCCAGGTTCTGGTCGGGTAATTTCACAAAGAAGCAGTCTGCGTGTTAAAATGTCATTAACATGAAGAATCAGAGCTGTCCGCTGCTGTAGGAACTAAAGACAACTGATCCACATGGGGAAAATCTAATAAATCCTTGAGACTCACTGATCCAAAGTTGCTCATTCCAGCTGCTCTAGTTTTGGCTAAGAGATAAAAAGAGCTAAATTCACTTTAAAGTGAAACTTAGAAACACCTTAAGGGGTGGGTGCGTACCAGAACCAGGGCAATCCTGGCCCTGTTACACTCATGTGGGTCCATTTGTTCCAATGCTGTCCAGTAAACTCATCAGCGCCACCTATGGTCCAGCTAAAGGATCTTTTGAACTGAATCAACAGGTGAAAATAACTAGAAAAAGTATTTTTGTGTCACATTTTCTTCAAACCTTCAGGCTCATTTCATTTTTTTGATTTTAGATCTTAATATAATCTGGTTTGATAAATCAAAGCGATTAACATTAACTGGTACAGGTGATCCAAACACCTCCTAGGATAAATAAATCATCAGAAACATGTTCAGTAATGGCAGAATAATGGTCTGTCTGACCCCAAGCTGCTACTTTATTTAAGAAAATGATCCAGGAAGCAGTTTGTCCTTTTAATTAAGCACCCGAGCAGCTGCCTAAAAGTGAAATGATTAATCTGGAAGCTGTAATGAATGACACCACTTGGCTGATCATTTCTACAAGGGTAGACGAAGCGTGTGATCCATTTACGGCTCAATAATTTAGGGAGACACATAAATAAACTGGACGGGTTCTTTGTTGAAGCGTTTCTTTTCTCTGAGAGACTTGGTTCAGGTAAACTCAGCCGTATCAGCAGAACCGTTGCACAGTGGAGCCACCAGCTTTACCTGTGACAACACGGGCTGTTCCCATCGCCATCGTTAAACTGGGTGATCCGCCATGTTCTGCTGAGTTCACCTGAACCGCTGCAGACTGAAGAGACGAAACCAATCAGAACCCGTCCAGAGGAGCTTTCCAATTCCTTTCCTGTTCTTCATATGAGTTAAAAAATAAGGATGAAAGGTTTAGGCCACAGAAACTGGATGAACAGCGCCTGCAAATGCGGCTCTTCATCAATCAAAGATTCTGCTTCTGAAACGGCACTGAAATCTAAAGACATGAAAAACTTTATTGTCCAGCACATTTCCTGAGATGCAGATTCATCTTTGACTTCTGGTGACGGTTCATACATAAAGACACATCATTTAAAGAACAGCGTCACTAAAAAACTATTTTTAACACACTTAAAACCGTCCCATAAAAATGTGAATGAATGTAGTGAGACCCACAGGGATTAGAGCATTCCTTATTCAGGTCACAGCAGAGGGAACAAAGGAGTTTTTATTCCTGTTTTATTGGTTAACGGGCCGTCACCCTCTGACAGGACGACTGCATGGATGAGCAGGGTTCTACTAGATCTATATCCCTTTGTTCCTCAAAGCCTTTTTAAGTAAAGTGAGGTGATGGATTTGCTGAAGACAAATTGTTTTACTGGCCTACGCGATTCAGCTGGTTGTCTTTGACTGAAAGGTTTCCACACCAGGAGACCACAGGACCCTCAATAAGTGCCCTATGCCCTAAACACAAGGTGTGCCTGCCACCATTAAACTCTTTAAGGAGAGAGACGCTGTCTAGCCTTCCTGTGAAAGCATCATCATTTAGCTGAAAGTTCAGTTTATCATCTATAACTCTTCTGACGTATTTAAAACTCCACTTCCTGCCCTCTCATAACGACAGGCTGCCCCCCCCCCCCCCCGCCCTGACATAACCCTGACATTAGGATTCAGAAAGCAATGTTCTAGTTTGTTGTTTAAATTGGGTAAAAGTTGAAACTGGTCTAATTAGAAACAGGCCTTATGGAGTTCTTGCTGGAATAGCAGTGATCCAGATGTGTGCATTTAGCTGACACCCCACAGAGGAACAGGCAGTAAAACAGATAACGCCCCCATGGTGACCCTTCTTTCCCTGCAGGGGCCACCGTCCTCTGGGGGCCGTGCCTGGTTCAGGGGTCAGGTGTCGCTGAAGAGACAAATACTGCTGAATTCCTTTGTGCGGCTCAGCGCTCGTAATCATGTTTCTGCCTTCTTTAGATCAAAGTGTTCAAGTCTAACTCTGACTGCGAGTTTCCCTAGAGGCCGTTTATTTCAGTGAGGAAATAAAAGGAGCAGAGTTAGTGGTCTGAGTGCATGAAAAGACAAAAATTACAGATTTTTACCTCGCTTAGAAAGAAAGTCACTAGAGAAATAAGAAAAACGTATCATTAATATAATAAGTAATATAAAAAGAAAAAGAAATGTGGACAAAGAAGGAAATGAACAGGAAATTCTGCAGGTAATGTCTAAATGCGGCCACCAGGTGGCGTCTTTCACCTCCTGCTTTTGGTTTGCTTAAATTTTTTTAGGTTTATTGGGAAAGATTAGATACATAAAAAGGAAAATATGTTTGTATTGTTTGGCACGGCTGAGGGAGCAGAGTGCATGGAGAGAGGTGACCAGAATTATATTAAAGAGTATTTAACATCTGAACATACGACAGAGGCGTGTTCTGTGCACCGCTACCCCTCTGGCACGGATAAGACAGCATACATGATGGATGGATCTATATGTGCAAATGCGTGTTTTTTTTCTCTAAGCGTGTGTATGCACATGTGCATAAAGTAATGATGTTTAACATTTTTTAGGTTTCAGCATTTTGTTGTTTTTTCTGCTGACGGACAGGAGATTGAAATTAGCTATAATCCCACATATTTATGTTGTGTTGATGAAAATGCATCGTCCCTTTCACAAATAGATAAATAAAAATAGAAATCCTCTGAAAACTTAAAACAAAACATCTGAACAAGTTTGTAATAATAAATAACTACAGACCAGGGAAGTTTCTGGTTTGGTTAGATGAAAAAGCGGGACTGAGAGCCCTGAGCTCAGCTACCTGGCCTCCGTCCTCTCTGGAGCAAACAGCCAAGCTTCCCCCATCAGACCGGCCTTGCTGTCCGCCGCCGCCGCTCTCAGGCCTGGCGCCGACATCATCTGGAGGTTCCAGTCATGGAGGGAGATGGAGGGAAACAGCACCTCCCAGTCATCCAGCTTGTCTCTCTGTGGATCATCAGAACTTCTAGGATCACAGAAGATGTCACAGAATGTGTGGTCAGGCTGGAATGAGGGATAAAATCATTTTACAATATTCCACCTGGGAGCCACTAAATACCTGAGAGGCAGCCGAGGCTGAGGGAAGCCAGACGTCATGGCAGAAAGGAGTAGAACCCAAACCAGCAGCAAGGACATACGAGAAAAAGCTAAAAGCTCTGACATCCTGAAAGAAGAAATCCTCCAGAAATTCAATTATCCACATAATTCATCACAAGCACCAAACAAAAGGATTAATTCCAGTAGAGTCATGCAGATGCTGATCAGATCCGCTGTTCACCTGAAAACGAACTCTGTGAGGTCAGACCCTTTTCTGCCTCTTTATTTCTGTTATTACCTGTATGTCGCTCACTGCCTTTATATTCTATATTGCTTTTTCATTTATTTATTTTTTATTTGTTTTATTTTAGATTTGCCTCTGACTCAGAGACCCGACATAAACATAACAGGAACAACATTTTCTGCTGTGAAATTAAACTGTTTCCTTGTTCAGTCAAAGTTAGACCAAATAAATGAGAGCCTCTGATGGTGGAGAGCAGTCCGCCTTATGCAGATTAGATGACAGGCAGAAGAAACCGCCGCACATCACTGCTCAGCTGCTGAGACAAAGGATGCTCGGAAATAACCTCCATCCGTTAAAATGTACCCGTGGGAAAATACACCCCAGCTGGTAATGGCTCACTGGCAGCCATTTAAAGATGGAGCAACCTTCAGTTGCTCTGAGTTCTGTCTGTAGGAAGAAATGTATTCATTGATTAGATTAGATCCAAATTAGACGGCCATAAAAAGTCCAGATTACAGGAGGAAAACTGGTCTGGAACAGAACCAGCTGTGAAAGCGGTTTTGAAACACTGATGAGGCTTTAATACCACAACTCAGAACTCCTGAGCTGCTTTAAACAATAGTAGTTCTATAAGAAACCGGTTTCCTTGTTGAAAACACATCACATGGAAAATGCCACGGTTTTGCCAACAAAGTTCAACATTTGAAGCTGACTCTAGGAGAAACGCTTCACTTTTCACATGGGAGGCAGTGGAAACGGTCAGAAATGACGGACCGCAGCGTCAGGGCCCCTCAATAGATATTACCTGCAAAGGTAATGTCTTCCCGGCTCTTATAGAATAAAAAGTAAATAAGTGAAAATATGCGTGAAACCAACAGCTCATATGGTGAACGCCAGGGGAAAAGATGAGGTTTAAAAGAAGGAACCTGCCTAACATGAAGCAGTGACCTGGTCCACAACATGGGGACCGGTACCATGTCTGAGCTTTGTCCTCGTCTTTGGATCGTCAGGAGCAGCGGGTCAGAAAACGGGCAGAGTTTTAAAAAATGTTTAAAACCCAGTAAAAGCGTTTTGAAATCCTCCAGGAGCGGAGGGAGGTCTCCTCGTCAGAAGACCAGCAGCTGCATGTTGTAGAGGCTGGAGGAGAGAAGCTGCCCCTGAAATACAGAGCGCTACAAGGCGTGAGGCAAGACTGAGAACGCCGTCATCTAACTTCAGCCCAGACCGCCGGCTCTGGCTTCAGATCTGCAGGCAAACAGCCGAGATTCACAAGCAATCATAAAACAGGCAACAATTATCTTATTATATCTTTATTATTTCAAGTCATATAAGGAACGGCGGAAACTATGGTGCAATGTTTGTGGCATCCAATCATCACCCTTGTGCTCAGTTTAATTTCTGAATCTTCTCCATCCTATAAAGGTCTGTTTCTGTTCTGGAAACTGGATGTTCTGACCAGAGCCAGAATTAAAAAACAAAAACTGCTCTTTGCTTCTCTTTAAAATACAAAGAATTATCCTGAAACAAAAACAGACAAGCAATATGTTTAATTTGGTAAATATTTAAGAAAAGCACGAAGACTTCATGACATTACCGTCCATATATGGTAAAGGCTTAGAAAGAACTGCGTTCTGGTTGCTGAGTTCTGACCTGAACGTCCATCACCCACACATGCACGGACCAACATACTGTTTGACATCCATCACTGAGTTCAGACAACAACCAGAAGCAGAACTCCAACTAACAGAAAGCTTTATTTCTGACTCTAGATCCGTTGGATTCTTACCTGTCTCTCAGGAGCAAGACTCAGACTGTCAGACGTTTGCAGAAACCAACAGGTTTCTAAAGTTGGACCTCCAGCTGGAGGTTTTTAGTGTCTAGAAACACTAAAAGCAGCTAAAATAACCAGGAATGCAGATTCAGATGACCTCTTCAGGTTGAAAGTAGCTGAGAACCTGCAGCGTTGTCGCTTATATAGCTGCTCACCCTGGCCCCTGGAGTCAGGCCCATCCTGGCCACACATCCTCGCCAGAGAGCAACACCCCTGCACAGGTCGTTAGTGTCCGCTTCAAACGCTCTCTGTGTGGAGGTGCTGTCGTTGGGAGGACAGCATCTTGTTACTGAACATCATTACCACGCTGGTGTGCATAAACGTACATCTTCATGCCCTGTGGCAGACGTCCTATGCTTTATTCAAGCGAGGTGTTTAATCTTACGGTGGAAGTACCGGAGCACTCGTCTGACTGCATACCATGCAGATAAACACCCTATCCTCTGACACAGAGCAAAAATAACACATTCACGGCACGTTACAGACCCTAACAAAAGTATTCACACCTTCTAAACTGTTCCATACGTGCACAAAAACACAAAGTGGACCATCTCAATGAAGAGGAAGTCATAAAAAGTATGGTGTGCACTGATATTCAGCCCCGTCTCTTCAGATAACCTTTCATACAGACGGTCAGAATAATAAAGGCAGGGAAATACAGAAGATAACAACAGTAAAGAGCCAGCTTCTGCAGCCGAGGATCGGAACGCCAAGGTCCCCGCCCTCTACTGCCACCCACAGCACAATGCACCCGACTCCTTTGGCCCCTCCGGTAGGTGGTGAGCCCATCGGAAGGGGGACTCATGTCGCCTCTTCGGGCTGAGCCCGACCGGGCTCCATGGGTAAAAGCCCGGCCACCAGACGCTCGCCAACATGCCCCACCTCCAGGCCTGGCTCCAGAATGGGTCCCCGGTGACCCGCGTCCAGGGAGGGGCTGCCTCCTTACCGTGGCAGGCGCTGTACCGATCTGTTGTGGTCTTTTGTTTTAGACTTGAAGTTTAAAGTCTAACTCTTGGACTGAAAAAAATTCCTGAAAACCGTTGAACAACTTCCAGAACAAGGTAAACTTTGAATATTCATGTATCAAAAGTGTTCAAATTAAGTTTAAATATGAAATATTGCGCATTTTTTACACCAATTATGGTGTTCCTCGTTTGAGTGCTGCCTCCGTTTACGATCGGCCATTTCCGACGTGTGACGTCAGTTCAAGAACACCGAGAATGCGCGAAGCGAACTTGCATAGAAACACACATTGTTTACATTGTACAACCGGTACGGCGAACAAGGATATATGGAATTTTTCTGGGATATTCTTTCACACACCAAATCTGCTGATCCACGTCTACTTTGAGCAAGCGCTTTTAAAAAAAATCGGCAAACTAATTACAAGATAAAATGCCTTCTAGGTGCGTAGTTGGTGGCTGTAGTGCAGACCGCGGTGAAGTTGGTTTGACATTGGACATTCAAGCTCTGCGGAGTCAGCGGGATCTAGCTCACGGTTGATCCGGTTGAAGGACTCCGATTTCAGCCAGCGTCTCTCAGCTGCTCCCTCCTTTCATACGCGGTGGGACCGTCAACAAATCTGAGTTGATTTTTGTTTCTCAAGACGCTCCGCTGACTTCGCAGAGCTTGAATGTCCAATGTCAAGCCAACTTCACCGCGGTCTAGTGCAGACCAGAAAGTAGCGCTACATACTTGGCCGGTGGATCAAAAGGTCCGAAAGAAATGTGATAAATTCGTAAAAGAAACGCGAAAAGACTGGATTGCCGGCATTGACAAGTGTTTTATGCAATTCACACTTCATGAGCGAGGATTGTGAGGTTTACTTACAATGGAGCATGGGCGCTATGTCTTGGGCAGCGTTAGATATAGTCTCCTCAGGTTCACCTTGTTCAAACTCTGTTTCTTCGTATATATATTCGGTATCGGAGTCGCCGATGCTTGAGGTGGAGTTTGTAGATGTATCAGACATTTTTTTCATTAATTTTTTGTACGTAGAGTAAGAGTTATTAATTAAATGTAATAAATAGGTAGCGAAAGTCGTAGTGTTAGCAGCCGGATGCACGGTACTAGTTCTGTTTGTGACGTCACATTCCGGAGCAGCCCGATTGAAGAATGTTCAGGCTCTTTCGCTTATACAGCAAGTTTTATCGAAATTACTTCCAAACGGCGCACATAATTCATATATAATATACATTTCTTTACTATGGTGACTATTTGAATGCATCTGCGTAAAAATACATTCAGTCCAAGAGTTAGACTTTAAGCCTGTCAACTGCCACTATCCAAGCAGCTCAGTCACCAGTCATCAGCGAGACCAGTTCTAAAGATTCCTCCAACACTGCCTCACTTACTGAGGACGAGGTAATCATGTTTGGGAGGATGCCAATTATTTTATTTTTATTGGAATCAATTTTATTTATGAAGAATCCCATAAAGTCATTACTGCTAAGAGCTAAGGGAATGGATGGATCAACAGAGCTGTGGCTCTGTGTAAATTTGGCAACTGTACTGAAGAGAAATCTAGGATTATTTTTATTCTCCTCAATTAATGATGAAAAATATGCTACTCTAATTTTGCGAAGGGTCTTGTTATACAACAATAGACTGTCCCTCCAGATTAGGTAGGATTCCTCTTGGTGTGTAGAGCGCCATTTTCTCTCCAATTTCCTAACATTGTGCTTCAAGGAACGCAGCTCTGAATTAAACCAAGGAGCCAGCTTCCTGTGAATAATCACCTTCTTTTTCAAGGGAGCTACATTGTCTAATGCAGAACGCAATGAGGAAGTCACACCGTTAACAAAGACATCTATTTGTGAATTGGAAGAAACAACATTGCTGCCATCTACAGGGCATTTCTGCAATACGGAGGATATTAAAAAGGGGACAGACTCTTTAAGTTTTGATACAGCATTATCCGATAAAGATCTACTATAATGGAACCCTCTTTTGGGGGTGGAGAACTCAGTTAGATTAAACTCAAATGTTATTAAAAAATTATCAGATAGGACAGGGTTGTGAGAGAATACTGTTAATTCTTCACAATCAATGCCATATGTCAGCACAAGGTCTAAAGTATGAAGCCAAGAGTGCGTCGGTTTATGCACATTTTGAGCAAAACCAATCGAATCTAGGGTAGTATTAAAGGCTACACTAAGGTTATCACATTCAGTGTCAACACGAATGTTAAAATCACCCACTATAATAACCTTGTCAGTGTTTATCACCAAACCAGATAAGAAGTCTGACAACTGATCCAAAAACTGAGAGTAAGGGCCTGGTGGACGATACAAAACAAAGAGAAGAGGTTTTATTGCTTGCTCCAACATTGGTAAAAACGGTCAAACGTTATCAGTGGGGAAAGTACATGTTATTCTGAATATTTAGAGGGTTTCCTAAAACCTAAAAGGAGTGTAAGGGATTAAATTCCCTAACAGTCAGTTGATGCTTAAATACAGAATAACAAGCTTCCACCTCAGCCCTGAGTCACTTCACATTATGCATGCCTCCATCAGAATCTGTCAGATGTCATCCGTGCTCTCAGCATCATTTAAAGAGCCATTGGCTGGAGATACGTACACGCTTTTGCTTTTGCGTTACTAAGGTGAAAATCAAACCAGATCTCTTAGTGGCCAAAACATAATGAGGGAACATGAACGTAAAAAGCAACTAGCTTGGTGGTTTAGTTTGAAATGTTTTTATCACCATCAGTAAATACTTAAATAATCAAATAATTTAAATAAAACATGAATTTTGGGGCTGCACAGTGGTGCAGTGGGTAGCGCTGTTGCCTTGCAAAAATGGGTTCAAATCCAACCCTGGGTATTTCTGCATGGAGTTTGCATGTTCTCCCTGTGCATGCGTGGGTTCTCTCCGGGTATTCTGGCTTCCTCCCACAGTCCAAAAACATGACTGTTAGGTTAACTGGCTTCTCTAAATTGTCCTTAGGTGTGAGTGTGTGTGTGAATGGTTTGTCCTGTCTGTCTCTGTGTTGCCCTGCGACAGACTGGCGACCTGTCCAGGGTGAACCCGCCTCTCACCCAGTGTACGCTGGAGATAGGCACCAGCAACCCCCACGACCCCATGAAGAATTAAGCGGGTCAGAAAATGGATGGATGGATGGATGGATGGATGGATGGATGGATGAAATTTTGCCAAGAGTGATGTCAGCCAAGATGCAGCAGAACACTGTGAATTCCACATCCTTCGCCCCAATACACCTGAAAGCAGGAGCCTTTTCAAAAGCAACACAGGATAAGACTAGACCTGATGTTATTTTAAGTCCCATTCAGTTCTTCACTCTAAAGGCCGGCTCACACGGCAGGATTTTTAGCCTGATTTTCGCCCTGATCTCCCCTTTACGCGAGGCGCCGATTATCGGTGTCCCTTAAAATAATCTTAAGAGAATATCCTGCTGTGTGTGGCGTGTTAAGAGTGATCGAGTCCGCTCGTTGGAACGTCCGGACCGCTCCGACCTAAAATCGGGGATATTCAACATGTTGGATTGTCTTGCCCCAATATCCTACTGTGTGTGGTGTTCCTCCAAAGACAAACGAGCCTGTTGAATGTGACCAGAAAGTGAGGTGAGGGATTACCCAAGAGAACTCCATTGGCCCCGCTACCCCAACTCGCCTCCATTTCATAGTGCAGCAAGCGTGGAGCCCCGGTCACATTGTCTGTGCTTCTTTAACCAACGCCTTTTGTTTTTGTTATGTTTTCTCTCTGTTAAAATCAGGTCACAGACTATTGCCATTATTCTCCCCCATCGTTCATGTTTATTTACTCTGAACTTACGGTTGATCATGACAGGATTCGCAAGATTTCCCGTCTGGCATCTGAAGATTTTAAGTGAAATCTGTTGCCGTGTGTTGAGCTCGCCGTCTGACCCGACACACACTGTACGTCCAAACCTGTTAATATAGGATTTTTTATTGTTACATGTGTCTCAGGCTTTGAAAATCAGCCAAGTGTTTTTCAACGTAACATAGGAAACAGAGACAGCAACTTCACTACTAATAAATAACTTTTTTTAGATAGAATAAAAATGTTTCTGGAGAGCAAATCGAGTACAGTTTCTCCAGTCACTCATTGATCAGTACCAGTAAGTTATATGAAGTACTGTGTGGTAAATGTTTAGTTGAGCAGTGAGTTTGCCTATATAGCATGGAATGTTTGTGTCATCTGATCATAGAGTGTGGTGGAAGAGCTTTCTGTCTTCATATGTAATTGGATGCATCTAATGAATGAAATCCAATGCTTGGCCCTGAGTTCCACTCCTGACAGAATCGGCTTCTTGTTGGGGAGTGCTGGCCTAGTGGTTAGAGCAGCGTGCTTGCTCTCAGAGAAGGATGCAAGTACCCGGTTCAATACCCAGCGCCTGCACTCTGGGTCCCTGAGCAAGACCCTTAACCCCAGAACGCTCCCGGGGCGCCGCACATGGCAGCCCACTGCTCCCCAAGGGTGATGGGTTAAAAGCAGGGAACACATTTCGTTGCTTGTACTCTGACAATGCAATGACAATAAAATTCAATTCTATTCTATCAGACCTCTTTCTGTGGAGGCCTCTAGAAATAAAACTGAAACAAAGTCAACAACTGCTGAGCAGACCTGGAAGTGCCTGTTTTTGTTATAGACCTTGTTGGATTTAATGACCTGCAAACAGGAAGCAGAAGCTTTAACAATGGCTCTGCAGATCTTATTTTACACAGAATAACAAGCTTCCACCTCAGCCCTGAGTCACTTCACATTATGCATGTCTCCATCAGAATCTGTCAGATGTCATCCGTGCTCTCAGCATCATTTAAAGAGCCATTGGCTGGAGATACGTACACACTTCTGCTTTTGCGTTACTAAGGTGAAAATCAAACCAGATCTCTTTGTGGCCAAAACAGAATGAGGGAACATGAACGTAAAAAAGCAACTAGCTTGGTGGTTTAGTTTGAAATGTTTTTATCATCATCAGTTGTTCTGAATTTTCGCTCTTCAAACAGTTTAACATGCTGGAGGAGCCTAACGCGGTTCAACGTTAATTGAAATTTAAGGGCAGAATATGAATTAAACATATATTTCAATCAATAAATCCTCTCTACTAGGCTAGTGAAACTTAACAAAACTAGTAAGCAAAATGAAGATAAAAAGAAGCTAAGGAACTATGTACACACAAAAGAAACTAAAGACAAATAAAATAGTTGATCATCATCAGAATGATTCAGTGAATCTTGGTTTACTGCAGATCAAAGTTAGAGAACCAAAGTTCATCTTAAAGAACGTGGAATGAGATCAAATTCAGAAAAACATTTGGTATGTGTTTCAATCAATTTACAATGCAAATCCTGAGTTAAACAAAACATTATTTGAGAAAATAAAATTTTAAAGAATGTTTTGCTCAGTAAAATCAATAACCTTTAGGAAGCTCAATTTTATTAATGCATTTATTCTTCTGGGAAGCTAGGGGGCGCTGTACTGATCAGTTGCTTGATGGGTTAATCCTAAAGTTATACAAAACACAATTAAATCAACATTAATCTTCCACATTATTGCAGTAATAACACTCATAGCACTATTGAACGATGGTGGAGTGAAACGAAAACAAGCATTATGTTTAAAACGAACCGTTGACTCATCGGTAGCACTAATGATATCCTGGAACTAATAGCGCTATGCTAGCAAACACTTGGTGCTAATTAAACAAAACACTTTCCAACCATATTTTGTGGTAATGAGCGGACCGGACAACACAAATATTAATATCCCATCGGTGTATAAAACCCTTCTAGAAATAATGTTTGTTATAGCTGTAAAAACACACTGAAATCACATCATGCAAGCAGAATCTGTTAGCTCCGGGGCTTTTTACTAGGTCGAACCTTAAAACAAAGGTGGATGCTTCTCCATTTCCCAAGTTCGGATCCTCTACCAGAGGCCTGGGAGCTTGAAGGTTCTTCTCAGCTGTTCCTCAGATCTTCTGGACTGAGATGTCTGATGTTTCTCCAGGTTTCTGCTGCAGCCACTTCTCCAGAGGGGGGGGGGGGGGGGGGTTACTGCTCTGACTGCTCCGATGACCACGGCCACCACTGTTGTCTCTACCTTCCAGGCTCTTTCTAGTTCCTCCCTGAGCTCTTGGTGTTTCTCCAGGTTCTCTTTTTTCCTGATGTTTCCATCCTGATGGCCTCATCCATCACCACGGCTCTCCTCTGCTGCTCATCAATGATCACAATGTCCGCTTGGTTGGCCGTCACCATTGTGTCTGTCTGTATCTGAAAGTCCCACAGGATCTTCTGTCGTTCTCCACCACCTGGGCAGGTGACTCCCATGCTGACCTGGGGGTCTCCAGATGTTCTGAACAGATGTTTCTGTCCACTAAACCAGCGCAGTGGTCATGGCGTTCCATGTATTCCTTCCCTGCTAGAATCCTACACCCTGCTGTGAGATGCTGGATGGTTTCTGGGTCTCTCTGCATCGCCTTCACCTGGGATCTTACCTGGTCTGGTAGATCTGGGCCTCTATAGCCCCGTTTACACTACCCTTGTTAAACCGAGCCGAGCAGAGACCAGTCTGAGCTCGGATCAGTTAACCAAGCCGAGACGACCGTTTACACACCACACTATGCCTGTTCCTTGGTTGCTCCTCGCCTCCTAGTGACGATCTGCGGTACTGCTGCTCCCTGGGATTGAAGGCGGGACAGAGCAAATCAAAATGGCGGCGCCCGTAACATTCAGGATGTTATGATTAGACAGAGTCGGCTTTTGGGACGTGGATAAGACAAACAAAGGTCTAATAAAGATTTACAGACGCAGGAAACAACGACAGACAC
The DNA here is from genome assembly GCF_011125445.2 of Fundulus heteroclitus. Classification (NCBI taxonomy): domain Eukaryota; kingdom Metazoa; phylum Chordata; class Actinopteri; order Cyprinodontiformes; family Fundulidae; genus Fundulus; species Fundulus heteroclitus. The sequence continues at coordinate 98,934 of NW_023397461.1, read as the reverse complement.
TGAGGTTCATCACACTACTAAGCAGAGTCATCACTGGAAACCGTGTGGCACAGTAAGGAAGCTAGTATTATTATGAATGTCTGAAATTTGTCTGAATGGAGTGTGAATCGGGACGTGCAGCCAGACACGCCGGAAACCCCGCGGACAGTCAGCTGACTGTAAGGGGATGACGCGGTCTGCTCATGCGCTCTTTATCAGAAAACCGGGATAAAAAAAACCAGGCCGAGACCTACTCAGGAACTGGTCTGAAGTTAGCGCAGTCCGGTTCAGTCTGCTGACCGTTTACACACAAGAGTTATCTCGGTTACCGAGCTCGGACTGGTCTCGGCTCGGTTAAAAAAGTGTAGTGTAAACAGGGTATGTGGCTCTGGTGCTGAAGGCCTGCTGCTGTGCTGCCATGATCAGAGCTTCAGGGATGTCCTTCAGTCCAGCCTCTCTAGTCATTGGTAGGATTATATCAGCACTTCAGCTGTCTGTCAGCGGTACATCACACGCAGAGGTTTTTCCTCCATGATGGTTCCTTCAGTTCCTTCTCTACCAGCTTCCATTGAGACGTTCACTGAGAGCTTCATCACACACACACACACACACACACACACACACACACACACACATTTTTGCTCCTGTAAAGCCAGACTGATGAAATAAATGTCAGAAATTTTAATAAAAATGATTTAAATAAATGGAAAACATGGTCTTTATTGAAGATTCAAACAGTAAAGAATTATTGTTAACAGAAAATATATAAAAGACAACATTCTAACCCAATAATTTTAAAAAGCTTAAACAAAACATCTTTTTCCAAATATCTATCTTGATCTCTGTCTGTGAAAATCTGTAAATAGTTTACCTTGTATACCTGCTCTGTCAATTTGTGTGTTTAAATAATACGTATATAAAAAAGCGTGATGCTTCCATGGATGCTACTGCCCCCCCACCCCCCACAACCAGGTGTAGCCTCTAACTGAAGCCATGAGTCCGGCTAATATGGGAGCAATTACCTGGAGGCCACAGAGACTGACTGAGCACGCTCAGACTCTGAACCCTTGCAGCAGCAATCTGTCGACCACACCAGCACAAACGAGCGTCTATCACACGGACAGATGTTGATGCTGCTGTCACATCGCCCCCATGGCTCAGGCTGTTCCAACTGGTCCTTGCTCTTTGCCGGACACAGACAGAGAAACGGCAGCATTAAATATAAAACAGATTAAACGAGAAAATCACCATTTAATCTTACGTGACACATTGACACAACCCAGGCAAGCATCCTGATTTCACTGGGGAAACACATGAAGCATTGGGTCTGTCCTGTGTCACCATGCGGTTTTGTTTATCCACAGAACAGGACCGGTCCAAGCTGCATCGACCAATCAGGTCATTAGGGCTGACCTTCCCTCCATCCAGGACCTGTACAGGTCAAAGGTCAGGAAAATGGCAGCTAACATCTCTGCAGACCCCAACATCCTGGACACAACCTGTGTAGACTTCCCTCCAGGTGGCGCTGCAGAGTCTCTGTGATGGACCCTGAGCCGCCTGAGGACCCAGATCCAGACCTGGTCTTTCTCTTCAGTAAAAACACTGAATACATTTATGTCTGGTCTGGTCACATCACATCCAAATCAGAGCGTTGCTTCCGGGACTGAGAGTTGGGTCATAGCCTTCATTCAGCATGAACAGAACCTTGCTGCAGTTCATAGATGGAACAGAACAATGTGGAAGATGGTTTAGCATCAGCCCCCGACCAGAACTAACTCTGAGTCCAACTCTTAACCCGATCAGACCTTAGATCTCGTCTTCGTGTTTTCAGTTTTTGGCTTTTGCTCCCAGAGAAATGATGATCTCAGCTCACACTCACAGAAACACATGTTATGAATAAAACACAATGTGAGGAGGAACCAGAACCAGTCCAGTCCCTACATCTGGAAACTCTTTCACCTCTGACCTCCCTCCCCTCTCCTTCCTCTGCAGGGATCCGTCATCTCAAGCCAAAGCTTCAAGGCTCCACAGGAAGTTGCTGATTGTGCAAATGAAGACAGATATGGGCCTGTTGCTCGTTGTGCATGAAGTCAATGAGATACTGAGGCCCCTGAAAACGTGGCCCCTTTAGACCTGATTGGCTCCTGTCCTGTAGAGGAAATGTTCGGTCCAGAGCAGAACTTATGCAGCTAACAGTTCTGGAGCAAAATGTGTTTCTGTCCCATAATGTTGCAGAAATCTTCCTGGGGTTCAGTTTTCTGCTTCTGTCTGCATGAAATACAATTAAAAGCAACTAAAACAAGAACAAAATGATCGTATTATAAAGTTAAATATAATGAATATAAATTCATTATAATATAAATATAATGAAATTTAACTCCATCTGCCAGGACTTAGAAAAAATAATGACATTTTTATTTTGGAACATTTGTTAATTGACTTTTATTATGTTTATTTCTCTAAAACTCAATAATTGAAAGATGTAAATATCCATTCATCAGCAGAACATCCAGCTGATTAATGACGTCATAAACAACAGAACCATGTGATCTGCTAAGACTGGATTCCAGAAGGGTATAGTTGCAGCTGCAGCCACCAGAAAACACCCTAAATATGCCTTCCCCCCCGTCCACTAACCCTGCAGTCAGTGGGCTTGTTGTGTGGGAGAGGGAGTGTGTTTTACAATCTCCACGGCTGCAATTTATGGAGGACCAAATCTGACATAATTAAAAATAAAAGCAATATATATATATATTGTACATATCTAGTTTTTCCTTATACAGTACATGCGTTTTCGTCAAGAAATTTGTATAATTAGTTTTGGCTTTTCCTTATACAAGCCTTTGTTTTTTTGTCTCCTCATTTAGTTTATCATATGCATTTCTGCCTCATTATGTAAATGAAGAAGGCAGTCTCCCTATTAGTTGGTTAGCATTAGCTCTGCATAACTGAGAACTTCATGCTGCTATCAAACGCTGTCTGAGGCTACCAGGTTACCAGTGAGCTGAGGCTTCTAGCAACTTGATTTGAAAACAACGCGATAACTCCAGACTTTATTATATGTCGTGTGGACGCTCTGACTGAACGTGTGTTTCAGTCAGCGGCTCACAAGGAACCAGGTGTCGGCAGGTGTTGGGCCATTTCTCCCAACATAAACTACAGCCCATGCTAAGAGCTCATGTTACTGGCCTTGTCTTCACTCTGTGTTGTCCATTCATCTATCTTCTAACACGCTTATCCCTATTGGGGTTGTGAGGTCGCCAGTCTATTATATATATATATATATATATATATATATATATATATATATATATATATATATATATATATATATATAATGGAATATATATTCCATTATTAGTATGTCAGTTGTGGTCCTCCATAGAGAATCTGTCACTGCTTGATTGGGCCAAAGTGGGCGTGGTTCTGCAGTGAGGGGCGGTTCTGCTTTGGACTCGGCGGAACATGTTGGGCTGAATGAAGGCAGAGCAGCGGTGCCTGCAGAGAGGACCTCCAGAGCTCCGTGGATGCGCTCAGATCAGTTTGAACACCGGAACCGGTTCTGAGATCAGGAATGAAGAAGCTGGGGTTCAGAGGAACCTCCGGCATCGCGGGATAATGGACCTCAGGCACACGCGTGGAGTCCATGCCGTGGACGGCGCTGTCGCTGCTGGACTTTTAGGCTGAAGGACCGACCTGGGGACGCTTTGGAGCAGAACTTTTGGAAATATGGGTTGGAGGGAAGCGCTACATGTGTTGCTGCTGGTCCTGGCTGCAGGGTCGCTCTGCGGACTCCCCACAGAGTCCAGTCCTCAGGTAAAACCTCCCCACAGAGTCCAGTCCTCAGGTAAAACCTCCCCACAGAGTCCAGTCCTCAGGTAAAAACTCCCTACAGAGTCCAGTCCTCAGGTAAAACCTCCCCACAGAGTCCAGTCCTCAGGTAAAACCGCACTTAGCCTCAGACTGGAGGTCAGAGGTCTGCTGTGGACCTCCTGCTGCTGCGTCTGCTCAGGAACGTCCTTCCATGTCAGAACCTCAGAACCTCACAACGCGCTCCTAAACTTCAGGGATGAGCCTCTGTGTCGCACTTCCAAAGTTTTCTACCCTGAAAAGTCCAGATTTCCTGCTGATCGCTGTTGCTGAGTCCAGATGACAAACCTAACCAGCTCTGATATTAAACAGAATTTCTCTTCAGGCTTCATCCAATAAGCAAAATGTCGGTAAATGAAAGTTTAAAATGCAACGAAGTCCTGGAGGATTAGAGCAGCTGAGTTTCCCTCAGCTGCTCTAAAAACAGTTTTCATTCCCTGGGTCTTAAATCTTCACAAATCCTTCTTTTATTACGTTTTCTCCTTTAACCTAAAACAGGGTCTAATGAGTAGCTTTATGCATAAAACTTTAACAGAACAGTAATAATAGTAAAATGTGCCACCAATTATCTCTGACTAAAGAAACCAAACATTTCTTATAAACTATAGAAATCTACATTTCCCTACATGTTGTCAGTAATATCTGGTCCGGCCTCACCTTTTTGTTCTACCTCAGCAGCAATAATCTCTTCTGGTCCGGACCAAACAAGCCACAGGACTTTCCAGCTGTGCAGACATCCTAATTTCACTTAGTTTTAACCAACTTGATGTTTGCTCCCCTCCTCTCTGTGTTGCTATGACTTGTTGATGATTCAGGTCCTAACACGTTCTCTTGGTGGTTCTAACTAATCGTGTTCAGAACGACTCGTTGAACGCACATCTGGCTCTGAACGTTGGAATCATTAACGACCAACTAACTGACTTTCTGCTCTGTTCTGATCCGGATCAGCGTATGGATCTCTAGTGGCTGATCTGCTCCACAGATGCTCTGAAGTTCAAGTTTTCATCCTCTAAATAACATGTTGACAAATTCTGAGATTCTGGAACTTAATTTAGTCATTCAACGTTCTGAAACTATGAAAAGCACGCTGTTGAAACTGTTTTAAACTGTTTATCCAAAATGCGGTTGCCTCTGATTTAAGCTGATTTGCTGTTGCTATGACCCGGATGGCTGAGAATTAGCACATTTATGTATATCTACCTGATTGTCAACAAAACTAGTTTTTCCTATCAACAGACTTAAATGGTTTCACCAGCTGAAGACATATTTCCTCTAGTAACATAAAAATAAAAATAACTGCCTTGAGAGAAAGATTTATTTTTATTTAAGTCTTTTAAAATAAGACTTATTTTTGCAGAGAAATTGCAGAAACACAACAACTGTGACTGAATCAGGAACAATCTGAGGCTGACTTGTCAGTTCTTGAAAACATAGAACCTGCAAAAAGTTTCATCGATCCATCTCAGTCTCCCACGGCACAACTTGTGTACGCCCATACCTACCTGGTGTGGTGCATTATGGGATTTATAATCATTATGGGCGATTGGCGTGAGTGTGCCATTAATACATGGAATTATCTCGCATGTCTGGTGTGGGTCAAAACATCTTTAGAAAAAAGTATTAATTAACCGATGGATGATTGGATAGTTGGATGAGGGATTGTTAGATGATGGCTGGTTGGATGATGGATGGATGGATGGATGATGGATAGTTGGATGATGGCTGATTGGATGATGGATGGATGATGGTTGGATGATGGATAGTTGGATGATGGATGGATGGATGGATGGATGGATGGATGATGGTTGGATGACGGTTGGATGATGGACATCAGGACCTTCATCTAAAGTGCGGTGAGAAGATGGTGGCCCGAAGCGCTGAATGCAGCAGAGCTTCAGAGATTCAGGACTCAGAAGCTATGAGGCGTGTCCCAACCTACCAACCGGTATAGCGGCGTGTCCCAGTCTACCAACCGGTATAGCTATGAGGCGTGTCCCAGTCTACCAAGCAGTGAAGCTCTGAGGCGTGTCCCAATCTACCAACCGATTTTATTTTGGTCACATCCTCTGACTGTCGCATAAGGAGCTGCTGCTGACTGCTAGCTTTAGGCTGCCAGTCTGAATCCTTGTTAATTTAATATTTGTGCCTTTATCATCCTTAACTATAATAGTTCTATACTATCTTTTGGACCATGTCTCCAGTAGGATCCTTGGATGGTCTGCAGGCAGATTTATGTGGAGGACTTAGCAGCCTGCTCTGTTTCCTAGCAGCGCCTAAAGAAGGCGGGGCCCTAACCTCCACACCAGGAGCAACCGTCCCACCAGCTGTCCAGTTTTCTGCATGAGACGAGCTGTTGGACGGCAGATAAGGAGAATGAGGTGGTGAGGAAGTGTTTCTACTGGTGTCAGAAACATCCAGCTGACGCTCGCTGAAGAAATGAAACACCCTGACCAACATACCTGGAGCCGCCTGATGTCCGCTGCTCGGCTTTAACAGTTTAGCTAAAAATACAGAAACCTGACCTGGGAGACGGGCTGCCGGCTGACTGGCAGGACAAATCCTTCTCATGGTGTCCAGCTTTCCTTTTATTTAATCCTGAGATGAGGACAGGTCCCTCTGTGGCGGGCAGGCTAAGTCTGTGGCTCTGGTACAGTGGACCAGAGTTTGAGTCGCAGCTTTGTCAGGAATGGGACGCTTTGTAGAAACTCTGTGTGTGTGTGATGTTCTGAGCCGCTGTGGCGACCCATGAAGGAGGAAGACTCTCTCCCATGATGAAGTCACAACTTCAGCTCTGATTTTAGGCACTTTGGCTTCAATACTGTTAGATTCTGAAAACTGTCCCAGCCCAACAGAACCGTTTTGTTTGTTTTGCAGAGCAGAGCCAAGGAAAGACGAGATCATTTGAATCTGGAACATCATGAGGAACAAAACCTCCTGCAGATTCTTCCTTCTCCGTCTTCTTCCACATACAGACACCACTGGTCCCAGCACCGTCGCCAGAACCCCCTCCCACCGCCTGCGTCCCAGCTGGAGCCTGAAACCTTCGTCTTAGATTTGAGCAACATCCCCGATTTGGCCAATGCAGATGTGGGCTCTCAGAATCCCAACATCCAGGTAGGAGAAGCTCTCTGTTGACCTTCTCTCCATGCAGCTGCTTCGAGTCCGGTCGTCAGCTTCAGTTTCAGCCTGCAGGACCATGAAGCTCACACATGTGTAGGTGGTGTGCAGAGGACAGAGCACACATGTGAAGAAGTGAGAATGTAAAACAGATGAGAGGTGAGCAGAGAGGTCCCAGGCTGCATGAAGTATCCCTAACATGACGTGCTAACGGTGGCCTGGGGAGCGGATTCTAACCGCAGAGCGGAGCTGCTGCAGGAATGTCATGAAAAAGTCACATGTGAAGGTTTTTGGTACCGAGCTCTGCTTTGCTGCAGAGACAGTCGTGGACAGAATTAAAGAAAATCCCACAATGGTCACAGAAATAAGTCCAAACTGACAAAAGTAATGTGCTGGTGAAGATTCTCAGTCAGGTCATGGTCATTCCAAAAAGTAAAAAACAAAACAACTGGACTTTAATCCGAAATTTGAAGACTCTCTTCAAACTTCGGATTAAAGTCCAGTTGTTTTGTTTTTGACTTTTTTGGAATGACAACAGTAGTAATAAATAAAAATTTGTACTGAAAAATAACCAATGAAAAACAGATGCAGCTTTTAAATTGTGGTTCAACAGAACCGTTTAAAAATAAACCAATGAAACAGGCCAAAAATGATGGCAACTTAATATTTTGCTGTGCAAGTCTTTGATCAGTGCAGTCAAACGACTTCTGTAGCGGTCAATGACACCTCTGCACCTGTCCACAGGTATTCTTCCACTCCTGGTGAGCCAACTGCTCCAGTTATCTTAGGGTCAGACGGCGTCTTTCTGCTCCTTCTGTAGACGTTCAACAGGATTCAGACCAGGAGGCCACTTCAGAGTCATATAGCCGTTCTTGGTAGTTCTAGCTGGGGGTTCTGGGTCATTATGCTGTTGGAAGGACCATGACCTCCACCAGAGCAGGCGTTCTGACACTAGGAGCCGTTTCTCTCCAGAATATCTTATTCTCACGCTGTCATTGAACCCTGCACAGACCTGAGACCCAGTGCCAGATGCAGCAGCGCAGTCCCACAACAGAACCGAGCCTCCGTGTTTCACAGCAGGAACATGGTTCTTTTCTCTGTGCTTGTTTTTGCACATGGATCAAAGGATGTTCCAGAGGAAATCCTCCCTGAAGCTTCGTAGCAACATGCATTCTGGTCAATTCCAGTCCTGCTTTTTATGATTTGCTTTCAGCAGAAGTGTCTCCCATGATGTCTACTTTAGCTCAGACAGTGACGGATGGTGCGATCTGACACTGATGTACCTTTCATTCATTTGGAGTTTGTTCTGATCTCTTTGGGCATCATTACTGGGATCTTTCTCTTCATTTTGTCATCCGTTTCCCTGCAGCTACGTCCAGGGAGGTTGACCACCGTCCTGTGGACCTTAAACTTCTGAGTAATTTGTGCTGCTGTAGTCACAGAAAGCTGCTTGGAGATGGTCTTATATCAGGCCCCGCCTCCACCAGCAGAACCTTAGAACCTGCAGGTGTGCTGTGCTCCTACCTGAAGGTTCCTGTCTGGCTCCTTATTGCTGCTGTTCTCCACCTCCATGTCAGCAGCAGCTCCAGCAGCACCACTGCTGCTCTCAACATTTCATTTTTTCATTTACTAATTGACTATTTAATGCACATTTTCCTAAACTCAGTGGGATTTTACCAGGTTAAGCAAAGTAAAACACAATAGTATAACAATGATTTCAACATTTGTAGAACGTGAGTTAATGCAGGGTACACTAAACCTGAATTCAAGGACATTTTAGCATTACATTTCTTTTCCATTGGCTCTCTGTTAACCATACTTAAACATTTGCAGTACCTGAAAACCTTTGTTTATAACTGAGTCAGATTTAAGCCTTGGTTCCTCACAGTGAGACTAACCTCCTTCTTAAACTACTGTGCAGGATCGGCTGCTGGACTTTTCACTCTTCACCTCTAGTCTTTATATCTTCTCTGCTCATTTATGAAAAAGAATCACTTTAGTGAACTTTGCTGCATCAGAGGCCAGTGCTTGGTCCTTCTCCAGCCTCTCCTCTCTGCTCCTTTTCTTTCTTTCTTTCTTTCTTTCTTTCTTTCTTTCTTTCTTTCTTTCTTTCTTTCTTTCTTTCTTTCTTTCTTTCTTTCCCATTGCATGCTGGGAGTTGTAGGTGGAGCATGTGGTGAGTGGACTGAGAGATTGAGAACTTCTAACTTTGCTATTTCTTTTCTTGAATGTGTCTTTTTGTGTATTTTCTTTTGATTGGATCACATTGATGAAGTTTATTTGAAGGGTTTTGATTATTTTTTAGAAATAGGTACCGGCGTTTTGCAAAATGCCGGGAATGGATTTCACCAAACTTACCAGGCAACATGGTTTGAAGATCATTCCTAGTTGTCCTATCATTACAGTGGAGGAATGTAGTTTGGCAGTAGGCGAAGTTGTGGGTAGCAGTGTCAAATCTGCAGCTCAGATGAACAGCGCAGTAGTTATTTTGTTGATAGTGTGGAGAAGGCAAACAAAGTGATTGAAAAAGGTATCGCTGTGAATGATGTTTTTTTTTTTGCCAGTTTCCCCATTGAGCTAAAAAAGTCACGATTGCAAATATTCCTCCGTTCATTTGTGACGAGTTGCTAGTCAGAGAACTGTCACGGCATTGGAAAATTATTTCCCCGATCAGGAAGTGGCCAGCAGGTTGCAAGTCATCACTGTTGAAGCATCTAGTTTCACATAAAAGACAAGTACTTTAATTTTACCTTAATGTAGTGTTTATTGTGCAAGTGGAAGACTTTGATTATGCCATTTATGTGAATTCAGGCACTTTAGTCTGTTTTGGTTGTGGAGAAGTTGGTCATTTGGTTCGAGCATGTCCAAGAATAAAAACTCCTCTAAATAATAAGGAGCAAGATGAGGTTGGTGAAAAGATACCGAAACAAACTAATGCCAAAGATGAAGGGAGTGCAGGGACAGATGAAACAGAAGGGACAACGTCTGAGAATCCCATCCAGGAAGTAGAACAAGTAAATGAAACTATGATTGAAGAAGAGAATGAAGAACAAATTGTGCAAACTGAAAGTCAACCATTGTTAGACTCACAGGAGAATCAGGTGGATGACACTGTGAGAGAGCAAAGTCAGAGTTTACTAAAATCTCAACACAGAAAAACAAATGCAGATGAAATGGAAGTTATGGGAAGCTGTCAGATGTTGGATGAAGACGGTTCTGAAGCTTCTTCAAAACGGAAAGAAATTGAGTGCTTTATTAGTTCGCAAACTGAAAATGAAGTTGGAGATGAAACAGAAATAGAATGTTTAGGGAAATGTTTGGGATTAGAAAGCAATATGGATGAAGAGGAGGAAGGAGAATATGATGTTTGGACTGAAGACAGTATGGCCAGTTCATCCTGTAAATATGTTGCTCACAATAAGCAGAAGAAAGGATATGATGTAGAATGTTAAACAATTTTTGAAGGTCACGAAGAACATGAAAAATATTAAAGTAGAGGATTTTTTTCCCAGACAAGAAACTTTTTCTCCTGTATGTGAGATCGCAGTTGAATAGTATATTGAATACTGACAAAGAAGTTTACCGGTTGAAAAAATTGATTGGAAAACTTAACAATAATGAGGAGTTTGAAGCTTGTTATTTTTTTTTATTTTTTATTTTTTAGTGTTAGTCCTTACACCTTTGGGAATGAGCCACTTCAGAGTTTCTACACTAAATCTGAATGGAGCCTGAGATGTGCGGAAGAGAATCAGTGTATTTGAATTAATGAATCTAAAACATCTGAATGTGTTGATGGTTGAAGAAACACACAGTGATCATTTAAATGAGGTAGACTGGAGGAGAGAATGGGAGGGTGAAGTCATTTTGAGTCTTATCTGCCTTATCTGCCGTCATTTTAAACCAGACTAGTGGTGGAATAGCAATTCTTTTCTCTAAAACTTTTTTAACAGAATCATATGACATTGAAGAGGTGGTAAAAGGTAGACTAATGGTGGGGAACGCAAAGTATGAATGTTTCAATATTATATTTGTTAATGTGTATGCTCCAAATACAGGACGAGAGAGGGTTATTTTCTCACACAAGCTGGAAAATGTTTTATCTAAATGTGATGCTGAAAGTTTTCTTTTTCTGAGTGGTGATTTTAACTGTACGGAAAATGATAAATTAGATAGGAATCATTTTGAACCTCATCCAGCTTCAAAAACCTGTTTAAAACATTTGACAGATGGATTTTCATTCGCTGATGTATGGAGAGAAATGCATATTCAAAAAAGACAATATACATGGGCCAGGTGTACAGATGATTCTTTTTCTGCGGCTAGGTTACACAGAATATACAGCTTTAGACATAATCTTGGTATTTTCCAAGAGTGTAATATTCATCATGTAAGCTTTTCTGATCATGCTTTGGTTTCTTGTACTGTTTTTATTGCCAATCTTAAACATAAATCTGCTTATTGGCATTTTAACACTGCTTTGCTGTTTTTCTAGAGGGTTCACAGATCTAGAAAAGAGGATTTTGGATCTCTAAAACAGTGGTGGGATCGTGGTAAAACTGAAATTAAAGAGTTCTGTCAACAGTACACTGTCAATGTCTCATCTGATTTAGCCAAATCTATGAGAGATCTAGAGACTGAAATTGTGGACTTGCAGGTTTCTGCACAGTCCACAGGAGATCGAGGTTGCTTTGAAAACCTCAAATCTAAAAAAGCTGCTATGGCTCACTTGCTGGGCTTAAAAACACAGGGAGCTTTGGTTCGGTGCAGATTCCAGAAAGTTACTTTGATGGATACTCCTACAAAGTTTTTCTTTTCGTTAGAAAATAAGAAAGGACAAAGTATGGCCTAAAATCAGATGCCACGGTCCTTTTGACACAAGACGGCGACATTAGACGGAGAGCAGCAGACTTCTATACTAATTTCTCTGTTGTGTACAGATTGCAAATTGTTGTCAAAAGTCTTGGCAAACAGACTGAAAAGAGTGATTGACCAAATTGTACATTGCACACAAACTTACTGTGTTCCCGGCAGGTCTATGTTTGATAATATAGCTCTCATTAGAGATATTTTGGAGGTCTCTCGCTCATTTGGCTGTAATGTTGGTTTGATTTCTTTGGACCAGGAAAAGGCTTTTGACAGGGCTGAGCACCATTACCTCTGGAAGGTTTTGAAAAGGTTTGGTCTCAGCCCTGAATTTATTGCCAAGGTTATGGTGCAATATGAAGACATTGAGAGTGTACTGAAAGTTAATGGCTGCTTTTGTAAACCTTTTAAGGTTACAAGAGGTGTTCGACAAGGTTGTTCTTTGTCTGGAATGTTATATGCCCTTTCTATTGAACCAATGTTAAAGAATATTAGATCACATATTCATGGTTTAAATTTGCCTGGTTTTGATATGTATTTTAATTTGTTTGCATATGCTGACGATATCATTGTTATTGTTAAAAGTCAGGAAGAAATAATTAAGTTAGGGAAAATTGTTGATTTATTTTGTTAAATTTAAAATGGAAAGGAGGAGGTTTGAAATATCTTGGAGTGTACTTGGGGGATAAGGACACAGAACAAAAGAACTGGGAAGGGGTGTTTGAGAAAGTGGAAGGAAGGTTAGGAAAGTGGAAATGGTTATTGTCACAATTGTCTTATAGAGGAAGAGTGCTTGTTATAAATAATTTGGTCGCTTCTTTATTGTGGCATAAATTAGCGTGTTTGGAGCCCCCTCCTGATTTACTCCCAAGGATACAATCCTGTATGATTAATTTTTTTTGGGATAGTAAACATTGGGTATCCCAGGCTGTGCTTTTCTTGCCCAAAGAGGAAGGCGGGCAAGGGTTGGTTCATTTAGAGAGCAGAACTGCAGCTTTTAGACTACAGTTCATTCAGAAATATCTGCTGGGAAGGAAGGAGGATGTTTTCTGGAAACCATTAGCAAACATCATCTTTAGAAGAGTGGGAGGTTTTGGATTGGATGCTTTATTGTTTTTATTAAATTGTAAGCTGATATGTTCTTATGAAATGCCAATGTTTTATAAAGGTCTGTTCAAGGCCTGGACTATTTTTAGTTGGAAAAGACTGGAAGTGGCAACGTCTTTGTTCTGGCTTCTAGAAGAACCTTTGGTGTTTGGAGCATGGTTGGATGTACAAGATGGAGCTGGAATTATTTTGTCAAGAAGATTGCTTGAGGAAAAAGTTCTGAAATTGAGGCAAATTGTTGAGGTAGCTGGATCAAGACTTCAAAACACAGAAGCAACAGCTTCTTTGATTGGATTAAAATCTAATCGTATCATGCAGACTGTTTTAGATTTCTGGACTGAAAATTTAACCTCAGATGAAAAACAGATGTTGATGGATTATTTCAATGGAAAAGTTTCCTGATGCATCAGATCCTTTTCTGGAAATGGGTTTATCTATTGATTTTATAGGAATGAGGGTTCCTTTATCAAACACTAGAAAAGACTTGTCGTTTTGTATGATAACTGGAAAGTTATTATATAAAATGTCTGTTCAGTGGTTAAATAAAAGACAGTTGAGTGGAAGGACTGATATGGTTTGGAGAGATAAGTTAAACGTTGGAGAAAATCAGAAGCCTGTTTGGAGGGTTCTTTATAAACCTCCGCTGAGTAAGAGGGTAGGTGATTTACAGTGGAGGATTTTACAGGGAGCAGTGGGTGTTAATAGTTTTGTGTCTAAGTTTAAAAAAGATGCAACTGAACTGTGTCCTTTTTGTGAAGAAACTGAAACTATCATATGTTTCTTGATTGTGAGCGACTTGTTTCATTTGTTAGAAAACATTTTTTAAAGATTTGGAGTTATTTGGTCTAAAGTGGCTTTTATTTTTGGTGCAGGCTACACAAAAAAAGAAGCTATTAAGTGGAAATTGTTAATTTTTTTGGTAGGACAAGCAAAATTATCCATATACATTAGTAGAAGTAGTAGAAGGAACAAAATGAATAATGTTCCAGAGGAAAAAGCTGGTATAATGTTTACCTTGATGGTTAAAAACAGAGTAAGAGCTGAGTTTTCTTTTTTTCAATGATGAACAATCTGGCTGAGTTTTTCTCTCTGTGGTGTTTTAACAATATTGTGTGTTCTGTAGTTGATGGAAAGTTAATCTTTAACTCTGTCTTTAGGTGATGTAATGTGAAAACTGTTATAGTGAATGTTCTTTGGAAATTAAATGTTTCAAAAAATCAAAAAAAATCTTTCTTTCTTTCTTTCTTTCTTTCTTTCTTTCTTTCTTTCTTTCTTTCTTTCTTTCTTTCTTTCTTTCTTTACGTTCTGGCTCCATTTTACATGCTCTATAAGGGGTCCAGCGCACAACCTGCTGTGGATCTCTCTGCACTGCATTTGATACTTTTGTGCAAAGTGCAAATGGACTGGAGACTCTTTGCTCCGTCTGCAGGGGGTATGAAGCTTTATATGCGGGTTTGCAGCCAGGATAAGGCAGCAGCAGCTGTCTGTCAGACTGGCTGCACAAGTGGAAAGGGAAATACCCGAGTGAGCCGCATGAACGGCATGATTTATTAAATTAAGAGTGACCCGAACCTCTGCGATCACTGAGCGGGAAAACTCCTGATTCTCCTGATGGCCAGTCCACTGCTGTCTTATAGCCTTTACCTCTAACATGCTTGTCTATAGTCTTCCTTCTGATATCCTGAGACAATTCCCTCCTTCGCTTCCTGTGATCCATGTTCAGTGTGGTCCACAGCATGTCGCCAAACAGCACAGTGATGCCTGTAACCCTTTAAATAGGCTGACTGACTGGTTGCAAGCGTGAAGACGTCTGTAATGGAGGACACACCTCAGTTCAAAACGTCCTTGAATTATTATTTTGAATTATCTTTTCTAGAGTTACCATCATTTTTGTCCAGGCCTGTTTCACTAGTTTGTTTTAATGATTCGGTTGAACCAGAATCCAAAAACAGTGTCTGATTTTTATTGTTTATTTTCAGTACATTTTACTTTTTTTTTCTAACTTTTGTCAGTTTTAGGTTATTTCAGTAACCATTTTCAGGAGTTTTTTCCTTGATTAACAGAAGGGTAGCAACAATTTTGTCCCGTGTCTGTGAGCAGCAGCCTTGTTTAAATTCAGTTATGTTCCTGAACATGTTGTAGGACACATCAGAACATTCATATTTATTGAACACTTTTGCAATCAGAGGTTTTTTGGGGTAAATGGGATGAAAATCATTCCTTGCAGCAGAGACCAACCTGCGCCAGAAAATGTCTGCTGCTCTTCCTTTGGTTGCACAAAGGAAGCAGTAAAATCAACCTCAACATTCCTAAAGAAATAAAGACTGAACCTTTTGAACTTCTAGATTTTAGAAGTGGTGGTGCAGAAATCTATACAGCAGATGGACATGTATATGACAGTATTGAAGACTGTATACAGTATGACTGACAAACAGCTGGGGACTACATGTGCTTGGACTTGTTAAACAGGAGACATTCAGAAGCTGCTATCAGTGCATCTCTTCATCCCATTTCTGCAGCACACAATAACCCTCTTTCATGGGAGCAACATTCATCTATAATCTGATTTTCATGTAAACTAACGTACCTGAAGCAGTGCCCTCATTGCCCTCATCACCTTGGAGATGATACCAGCATATATGTTGGAGGAACTCTTCTGTCTGTAAACTGTTAAAAAAAAAAAAAAAAAGCTACTGAAATGCTAAGGATCTGATTTCAAATCAATCTGGGCTTTTTAGAATGTTTCAGCTGTTTTTCTGGGTGGAAAGAGGAGACATTCAGAGACGCTCAACATGAAGTGCAGCTGAAGCATAAAAACAGATTTTGTAACATGATGGTAGCTCCAGTCACAGATTTCCTAACAAATACAGAAGCTTTTTGTTCTGTTGGACCGGTCCAGAACAGGAAACAAGTTTAGCATCAGGACAAACATTTTAGGTGGTTTAAACACCTAGTTGTGCAATGAAGATAAGCTGATAATGAACCATAATCCTAATAAATAATGATGTCACTGTATTATCCAAAAAAGGATCATATGAACATAAGCCTTCACACGGTAATCACCTTGCACAAAATGGGCACAACTGGCTATTAAGAAGAGAGGAGGGGGTGCTGCTGTGTGTTTAATGACAGATGGTGCACCTCTGGTCATGTTACAATTAAAGAGATGCTTTGCAGTAAGGAATTAGAGCTGCTAGCTGTTGGGCTGAGACCTATCAGGCTCCTATCACATGTGATAGCTATAGCAGCTTTTATTCTACCATCTGCAAATTATGTGACTTCATCCACACAGTCATGAGCAAAATGCAAACAAAACACCCCCAGGCTCTTTTTCTGATCTGACTTTAACCGTGTATCCTTGTCCTCCACCATCCCCAATTTAATCAGTATGTTATCTGCATCACTGGAAACAATAAAGCACTAGACTTACTAAATGTAAACTGCAAAGAGACATACAGTTCATCACCCCTCCCTCCCCTAGAGGGGCTCGGATCACAACTTGGTTCGCCTCTAGTCTGTGTACAAACCCCTTGTACACATAGAACCAGCTGTAACACGCACAGCAGGGGTGAATCTAGAAAAATATTTATGGGGGCAAGTAAGTAGCAATAATTTTTCAAGGGTGGCAACATACAGCAGGCTTTTTTAATATGTCCTGTCTGGAAGTGTAGCACTCAGAATTGCTTCCTTGATGCCAAAGAGAGCCCAACAGAATTACTTTCACAAGTGGAGCATTACTGATTTCGCTATAGTGCTCCGATTGACACTCACCCAAAAAACTATATTAGATATAATTTTGGGATTGTTTCAAATTCAAAGGACACAGAAAGGAAAAGGTAAAAGAGAAAGAAAGGAAGGGAGAAAGATGAGACAAAATGTTTAAAGGGAGACAAGGTGACAAAAATAGAGCAGATGAAAAAGAGAGTTCAAGATCCTCAATCATCCTCAGAGTCTGCTTCTACACCTGCAGAAACAGATATATAAATACCAACAAAACCAACAGACCTACAAACATCCAACACCTGTGATAACATCACTGCAAAATATGCAGTATTATTTAATACAAGATGTATATAGTGACAGCCAAAGCTAACTATAGGGTTTATCTGTATAAAAGTGTATCTGTGAACACCTGGATCCAAACACCTGTGGATGTTTGTGTGAGTGTACTTGTATATGTTTATCCATAAGAATAATGCTCAATAGTGGTTGTGAGGAGCCAAAGACCTGACCTCCAGAGGCAGACACCAGGGAGACCAGAACCCAGACTTTCAAAAGGCCCCCCAGAGCGAAGTAACCCGAGAAGGACCAACACAGCAATAGCTGCCTCCCCCATCCTAGCGAAGACCAGACAAGAGCCCCAGGAAACCACCCAGCAGCCTCAATGCTGAAGCCCCAAGGAGCTGCAGCGACAGGCCAGTGGGCTTCGCCGGCAGCCAGCTACGCCTAAGCAAATCCAGACCTGAGGCCTTTTTTTACCACTCTTCATGCATCTTTTTGGAAAAACTAACATCTAAGACTTCCTGAAAGTCTGAAGGAAACCTGCAGATTAGTTGATAAAAGCTGAAAGCAGAAGAGGGAATGAAATTATCGAAATGCGAAAGCTTCCATTCATCCAGGATTTTTTTGGTTGTTCCAGGTGACCATTGAAGTGATGGAGGACTCCCAGACGGAGACAGAGGTGGAGATGGACCTTGCCAAGGAGAACCAGCGGAACGATTGGTCCGTTTCATCCCCTGAGTGGATCAACAGTCACAGTAAGCTGTTCTGGCCTCTGTTCTGGGAGTATCCAGAGCAGCTGGAGAAGAAGCTTGGACGAACCAGTTCTGAGGAACAGTCTGAGGTCTACAGCTACGATCCGGGGGACCCTATTCTGAGTGAAGAGGGTACAGACTTGGGGCGACGCTGGAACAAAGATTGGGGAACAAAGGACAACTTTGGTAAGCAATCCCAGCTATAACAGGGTTAGAGATAGGATTGACCTGTCCCATGATCTAAACACAAAGAATGTATCAACTTTCTCAACAGTTTGTGTGGACATGTCTGATTGTTTCTGAACTTTGTAAAGACATCCAGAAAAGGCCCCATCCCTCCGTTAGCTTCAGATTTAGTTCACCTGTAACAGAAGCTGAACTTTAGAGAGGAGTTCTGCTCCTTCTCTGCCTATTAAATAAACAGGACAAATATACCAACATGCAGAGTAAACCTCTCCTGTTGCCTCCTTTCATTTCATCTCCAGGCTTCACCAAGACTCCCACTCTGCAGCTGCATTAAATCAGGGTTAAATTCATACTGAAACCTCTGCTGAAAGTTTGTTTTTGCTCGTATGCAGCCGTCATCACTCTCGCTGCAGGAAGTACCTCACCTTGCCCTGAACCTTCTCCCCCTCACAGCTTTTTGAAGTCCTCCCACACCCGCCTCCTCCTGAAATTCCTGTGTTGAAACACAGAGGAGTCTGTCTCAGAGGTCCCAAACATTTGGTGCCCGCTCTTTTCTGGCACTCCTTAATTGCAAAACACTCGTAGACCAGCTGAGTGAGGAATTTACAAGGTTCACTTCAAAGGCCACCTTCAACAGATTACCCCACAGTTCACGTTTTCACCTCTCTATTTATCTTTTATGCCCGTTTTTTTTCAGAGTATGAAGACTGGAGCAACTGGACTCCATGCAGTGTGACCTGTGGGTCTGGATCTCAGAAACGCACCCGACCCTGCGGCTATGCGTGCACAGCGACTGAATCACGCACGTGTGACCTGCAGAGCTGCCCCAGTAAGACCGAGACTGCTTAATACACACTTGTTTGAAATCTCACTTAGACTTTTTAGTCACTCTGCTGCACATTCACAATCTACATTTCAGCAAAATGTTGTCGCAAAGCTACGAGTAAAAACAGAAGACAAAAGAGAAACATTATAGATATAAGTATTTATCATTTGTAAGGAATGTAGCGGCAAACCAAAAAACACATTTTAAATGTATAGAAAAGTTGCATATAAGACAATATGGCTACGTTCCCACTGCAGGTCTCAACACTCAGTTCCTGAAATCTTTTTTTTATTTTTTTTAGCACAGCCAAGAATGGTGGGGCTAGAGCTTTAACATCTTCACAGAGAACAAATTAATTCATAACTTTAGTTTAAGTTGAGGGCAGTTTATTGGGAGTTTATTAGTCTGACGACGTGAGGAATGTAGCTGTTGGGGAATCTGGTTGTTCTGCAGGTGAAGCTGATGAGGCTGTTGGCAGTGGGCTGCTGGGAGAACATGGTGGGGTGAGGGGGTCTGGTTCCTTGTCAGGCAGCGTCTGCCAGCAGGGTCATGGATGGAGGGAAGCTCTGTCCTGATGATCCTCTCCTCTCTCCCCACATCTCCAGTCTGAGGCACCGCAGGCCCAGACCAGACAGCCATGCAGCTGGTCAGGACGCTCTCTATGGGTCCGCTGTAGAAAGTGGTGAGGATGAGGAGGGAGCGCCGCTCTTCTCATCCGACGCAGACAGTGCAGACGCTGCTGTGCTCTCTTCACAAGAGCAGAGGTGTGGAGGGACAAGGTCAAAGTGTGATCTGCACCCCCAGGACGTTGATGCCGAGAACTGATTGTTCCTGAAGTCAACAACAATCTCTTCTGTTTGTTTTTTTTATATCTCAGAGTTTAGAAAATAGGACCCGACTGTGGGAAAACTCTTAATACACACTGAAGCCCTGGGTGATATCAGAAGAAAATCAGACGTATTGAAATGAAGCTGAAGGCGCAAGTTCAATCGAAGAAACTCATCGCCTGCCTCCATTCAATCAGAGTCCGATACGCCTCTGATGTGAGCCAATCAGCTACGAACCGCACCTCCATGAAGCCAATCAGCATCCCGCGCTCATCTTAAAAGCAACTTCAAATCCACGTCTCAGCCTGCTAACCAGCAAGCGCAAACGGATTGCATGTCGGATTTCAAATCAGATGTCCGATTCAACCCACCCCCAACCCCTTCTCCACCATCATAGCTGAGTTCATCTAGCTTCCAAGACGTTCCTCCATCCTCAACCCATCAGAGTGTTTTCTCCCTTCAGTCTTCATCACTCCCTATCGCCTGTTATTGGTCCGGCAGAAGACCACCATGTTGGGCCCGGTTCTGCCAGAGGTTTTTTCCCAAAGGGGAGTTTTTCCTCTCCACAGTCGCTTCAAGCTTGCTCATCATGGACAGTTCATGCAAACCTGTGTTTATCAAGTTGGTCATCTATCTTAAACAGATCATCATATGGACTGAACAAACTTCTTCTATCTCCACTCCACCACCAGTTTCAGACCCGGGGGGGAACATCCCTGTTCTCATACATCTACTTATGCATATTAAAGTATAATTCAGCATTAATGTTCCTGCCGAGGTCTGAGCGCCAAAGACTTAAAATATTGTATCAATAAAATCCTTCTAATTGCCATTTCTTTCTCTGTGAGTTTTTCAGATTGAAGTAGGATTACATTCCTCTGCTAAATATAGTTGAAGATCTTAATACCAAAGTGTTTCTCAGTGGACCTCTCTTGCCCATTCACTGTGGAGATGAGATATTTTTCAAGACTTGTGATGCTTAACACATTTCTGGAAAAAGCATGCAAGCATACAAGATCTGTGGAATTTATGAACAGTTTTATTATTTTTTGTATATATATATATATATATATATATATATATATATATATTAGTATATAATATATATATATATATATCTAGTCGTATCTATATCTATATATGTGTGTATGATGTCTGGTGTGTGTGTGTGTGTGTACTGTGTATTGTACTGTCTGTGTCTATATCTATCTCTCTATCTCTCTCTCTCTATCTCTATCTCTATACTTCTCTCCTATCTCTCTATCTCTATCCCTGTATGTCTCTGTCTCTGTGTGTCATGTCTCTCTCTCCTTGTCTCTCTCTGTCTCATGTGTGTCTGTCTCTCTCTCCTCTCTGTCTCTCTCTGTCTCTCTCTCTGTCTCTGTGTGTCTGTCTCTCTCTCTCTCTGTCTCTCTCTCTCTATCTCTCTCTCTCTCTCTCTCTCTCTCTCTCCTCATCTCTCTCTCTCTCTCTGTCTCTCTCTCTCTCTCTCTCTCTCTCTCTCTGTCCTGTGTGTATATAATATATATATGTATATGTGTGTATGTGTGTATATATATATATATATATATATATATATATACATGTGTATGTATATATATATATACATGTGTATGTATATATATATATATATATATATATATATATATATATATATATACATGTGTATGTATATATATATATGTGTATATATATATATATATAAATATATATGTATATATATATGTATATGTGCTGAACTCAGGTGGAGAAAGACTAAGGCTACATTCACACTGCAGGTCTTGATGCTCAATTCTGATTTTTTTGTGAAATCTGATTTTTTTTGCGTGGTCGTTCACATTTCCAAATATATGCAACTTGTATGTGATCTCCTGTGTGAACTGAATGCGTTCAACCGAAGTGTCCCGCATGCGCACTCGAGGACGCGATGACGTCACACATAGCAAGCGTCCTCAGTGTTTGCGGAATCAAACAAGGATTATAATGCTGACACGCATTTTGTGATCATTAATTTATTTTCTAACCGGAGCTTTCCGTCCATTGACTGCTCTTCTCATTGTTGTCCGCCATGGGTGTCGTCTTTCTTCCCGCTTCTGCATAGCAGGATGCAGAATAGTGACGTTTGTCAAGTATCGGTGACGTACAGGTCGGATAAATGCGACGCGGCCGTACAGACACAGGTCGCATTTGGAAAGATCAGATATGTATCGGATTCAGGACCACCTATCCAAGTGGCCTGGGTCGCATTTGAAAAAATCCGATATGTGTTGTTCAGACTGTCATAAAAAGATCAGATACAGGTCGCATATGGGCAAAAAAATCAGAATTGGGTCACGTCAGGCTGCAGTGTGAACGTAGCCTAAACTCCAGGTTCACTATGAAGTCTATAAAGAGAGACTTTACAGATAGAACTTAAAACTGAAAAATGCAAGAGAATCTTTCTTCTCTGAGATAATCAGTAAAAACATTAATAATGCTCGCTCTTTATTTTCCACGGTCAGCAGGTTAAATAAAAACCCTCCAAATAAACTATAAAAGCTTAGAAGAAATCTTTCACCGCCAAGTTTCTCCTCTTGTTGCCTTTATGTTCTACCCACAGCTTTCTTTAAGGAGGTTTTTGTGATGAATAATGCTGGAGAACCCGATATTCAGCCGGACACAGAACTTAGTTTGTAAAAAGTTTATTGTAGAATGTGAATAATGGCAGATGAGGCAGGCAGTCAGGGATGTGCAGGGGACCAGAAGATGCAGGGAGCATTGAGAGCAGAACCAGGGCAGGAGTACCAGAACAGAAGGACCCACCAGAACGGGACCTCAAGGAAAGCAGGGCAGAACTGAGCAGCACACAGACACTGGAGACTTATGTCAGTGAGGGCTGGACATGAGCAGCGATTCAGAGTCCAACAGGCTGAGCACACAGAAACTGGGTGTGACAAAGCGACAGTGAGGCAGGTATAAATAGGGAGAGTTGGTAATAATTAGTGCAGCAGGTGGAGCTGATCAGGTGCAGAGTGGTGGCCGGTAGGTGGACTGAGCTGATTGGATGGTGACTGATGGTATTTGGCTGAGAGGAGTGGAACATATTCAGTCCAGAATAGTCCAAACATAAACACAAAAACAATTCTACTAAAGATCAACACATGGATTAGCTTTTCCAGATCCTGCTGAGACGTCAGTCCTTTAATCCTGGAAATGTTCTTCAGGTTCTAGAAGGTCCACTTTGTCTTCAGATGGAGGTTCAGGTCTGAGTCCATCACTACTCCCAGGTTTCAGGCCTGATCAGTGGTTCCTAGCTGAAGCAGCTGAAGCTGTGAGCTAACTCTGGATCTCTCCTCTATTGGTCCAGAAATTATTCCTTCAGAACATTTTGGCACGTCCATGCATTGATTTCTTCTAAGCATTTACTCAGAGCTTGAATTACTGAACAAACGTCTCCTTTTCTGTTGCATTTGTCTTGAATATTTGATAATCTGCCAATTCCTAATGCTGGATTCCTCCAGGCTGGAAAGCCTCTTTGATATCGGTGCGGCTCGTTTCTACCGGCATGAAGTTTGTCACGGTGATGGAGGGATTTTCTACAACAGAACATGATGCAAACTCTGGGCTGAATGAGTGGAGGCGCCACTTCAGACCATTTTCACCAGGCTGAATTATGACCAAGATGATTAGCCGGCAAAGACCGTTTTCTTTCTCTTTGTCTTTTAGAAGCTGTGATCACAGCGGCGGAGGCAGAGTCTGTCCAGACTACCAACAGCACCGACCGCAGTACGTATGTTTTAACTTTACCTAACGGCCAGGCCAGTGCCTCATCCTGACAAGAAACTTTCTTCTCATGGTGGCAAGGAAAGCAGTGATGATGAAGTGGGGAAGGGGGATGGGGGGAGGGGGGGGTTGATGAGCCCCCATAACGTTCTTTGTGGAAAAATATAATCTCGGATAGAATAATTTTGGAAAAGCTGAAATTCTGCGTCAATGGACAATATCATCTGTTTCGAAACAAAGTTTGGCATCGTGCTGAAATAAATGCAGATAAAAGCTAAATGATCTGTAAGATGATAATGCAGAAGCACTCATGACTAACACTGTATGTTTTCTTGAGTTTGTGTGCCAATGTAACAGATCTCTGTCTTTTTGTTAATTGTGCAAGCTGTACTGTTATACTTAAAAAGTAAAAAAAATAAATAAAAAAACATAGACCAGACTTAAGACAAAGAAATTGTTCATAAAATTTTTCTACTAAAGGTGATTGTACATTTTTCCCTCACAGGTGTGGACAGCTGTGAAAAGTGGTTGAGCTGCAAGAACGAGTTCCTCCAGAAGTACCTGCACCAGGTGCTCACCACGCTGCCCAGTTGCCCCTGCTCCTACCCTGCTGAGGTCATCTACAGCGCCATCAACATCCAGGACTCCAAGCTCCGGAGGAACTACCGCTGGAGAGACGCCAGCGGACCCAAAGAGCGGCTGGACATCTACAAACCTTCGGCCCGGTTCTGCATCCGCTCCATGCTGTCCTACGACAGCACTACGCTGGGAGCGCAGCACTGCTGTTACGACAGCCACATGAGGCTGATGACACGTGGCAAAGGAGCCGGATCACCGAACCTGATCAGCACAGAGTTCTCCCCAGAGTTGCATTACAAGGTGGACATCCTGCCCTGGATCCTGTGCAAAGGAGACTGGAGCAGGTTTCATTCGGTGAGGCCACCAAATAATGGGCTGGAGTGCATGGAGAACCCTCCTGAAGCGGTGTTCCAGATGGAGCTCAAAGAAGCCCAGGAATACTGAAGACTGATTCTGAGAGAACATTAAGTACAGAGAACAATCTGTGCTTGACATGAGACTGTCTGACCTTAGCAGCTGTGTGTGTATTTGTATTTGTATTTGAGTGAGAACCCATTTGTCTCATTTTACCAGCAAAGTGAGGATTGTTTCTTGATCATCCCTTTTTGGGCTAGGGGTTAGGTTTAGGACTAAGGTGTGAATTAGGCTTTGGGTTGTGTATGTACTGGTAAGATTAGGGTCAGGGTTGAAAATGAATGGAAGTCAATAAAAGGTCCTCAGTAAGCATGTAAAACATGGGAGTGTGTGAGAAAGAAGGGGCTTATTTATTATCCATTATAGAGAACATTCACGTAACACTAACCTTGCCTGCAAGATGAATTCTCGAGGTATTTGTTCATTCACAAACACACAGAATCCATCTTGTCCCGCTCTGGCTGCAACCGTTGTGTCAAAACCAAAAACGGTCCGGGCCAATCACGTTGCAGTATTGTGGTTGAAGGCGGGACATACCGGTGTGATGAAAGCAGGAGCTGCTGAGCCCAGAGCTGAACCAACATGGCAGCACAGGAGGACGTAGCTGCTGCTCTCACCTCTGATTGGTCAGAATCCACGATTTCTTCGATAGAACAGCAGGAAGTGCCTTTACTAGCTTAACTCGTTTCTCGTGACATCTGGTGCTTACGTGAATTTGATACCGTGATTGGCTGAAACCAACCTTTGGTAGGCGGGCACTGGGTGTCACTTCGTCCAATCAGCTCAGAGAGTTCTGCTGAATGTCCCTCCTTTCCCTGAACGGATTAAAAGGAGCAGAACCAGATGAATAATGTGCAGAACCAGAGCGCTACACATTATCAGTCTGGCTGACCAGTTTACTGTAAAGCTGCTAAATAGGGAATAAACTGTGTTAACTGGTCAAGTATAAAAATTTAATTAATCTTTATTAAAAGGAGAGCATTATTATCAATATCATTATTATTATTACTTTTCCTTTTATACAAAGGGATGTACAATATAAAAGAACCATCACTTATTTCTATTGAATCAAAAGCAAAAAGTCTTAACAGGTGATTTTTCTATCATTAGAAACTAAATATCCATTGTCTTTTAAATGCACATCATTGTCATTTAAAACAGAAAAGCAACAATTGTTGCCTCTGATGCAAGCATAAATTAATCATTGCTGTTCTAACCAACTTTTTAAACCAACTTTCTTGATACAAACAAGGAATCTGACTTTATATTGCAGAGCTCGCATCGTGTCTAAACAGGCAGACAAGTAACAGCAAGCAGAACACCAACTGCAATCTATAGCAGAAAATACATTATGGGGGCGGGGGGGGGGGGGGGTTAGAGGAGGGGCAGTATGTTCAGGACTGTGTTTTTTCCACAGCAGAATAAATTAAAAACTGATTATAAGGGAGCAAATCATAAAAATTATTAAAAAAAACCTGAATACCACTCCAATTACACAAAAAATAAAACTATTAAATGTGGTTCGTTAAATATAAGGTCTCTATCAGATAATGCTATATCAAACTTTAAAGAGTCTGTCCCCCTTTTAATATCCTTAGTGTCACAAAAATGTTGTTTCCTCCCATTCACAAATTGACGCTTTTGTTGATGGTGTCACTTCCTCGCTGCGTTCTGCATTAAACAATGTATCTGCATTGAAAAAGAAGGTGGTTATTCACAGGAAGCTGGCTCCCTGGTTTAATTCAGAGCTGCTTTCCTTGAAGCACAATGTTAGGAAATTGGAGAGAAAATGGCGCTCTACACACCAAGAGGAATCCTACCTAATCTGGAGGGACAGTCAATTGTTGTATAACAAGACCCTTCACAGAGTTAGAGCAGCATATTTTCATAATTAATAGAGGTGAATAAAAATAAAAATCCTAGATCTCTTTAGTACAGTTGCCAAACTTATCCAGAGTCATGGCTACATCTATGTATATATAAAGTTTATACACAGACACATGGTGTATTCATCCACCTCTGCATTCCTTATGTTTTGTTTCCTCTCATCCTGGAATAAAAATGTATTTATATTTACCTTCTCTGCACCTTTTCTGTTCCACATCAGTGCGACAGTTAATAGAAAGCTCACTTTGTACTGAATCAGAAAAAATACGACCAAAGTATTTTACATTTGTGGTCTGTATTTTATGACATACCAAAATTATTCCATTTTCCAGGTTTATTTATTTACATGGTTTTACCAAAATTTGGTTGAGGAAAAATTACAATACATTCAATAAATACGGCCAAAAGTAATTAGACAAGAGTGGATCAAAACTTAAGAAGTTTACATGGATAATTTCATGAAACAAAAAGCTTTATTGTCATTGTGTTATCATAATGGAATCTTTTAGTGAGGCGGACACGGGCTCTGAATGCATATAACAACATGTGACATGCAGACATAACGCAACATAATCTAACAAGAACCTTTTGTGTTGGGCGAGGTGGAGTTCTGGCCCCAATTGTTAACAACATACTATATATATATATATATATATATATATATATATATATATATATATATATATATATATATATATAGTTCTAGGCCCCCTCTTTCCTCGCCCACTGACCCCTCTGCCCCTCCTGGTGTATTAATAACTTGCCATGTATTCACTTATCAACACATTTTCCAAGATAAAAATCTTCATTGGCCAAATGTGCTCATGTCCTCAGAACAGCAAGTAACGTCCTCATGTTTAAGACAGACCCATAAACGCCCTAGTGCACCAGAAACCTACTCAGAATATAAACTGCAACACTGACCACTGGTGGTAGGTTGCAGATGTGACTAAATGAATCAATTTGCCTGTTTTATTGTTTCTTTTCGTTTTGGATCCATCTATAATCTTGTGGCAATAATGCCTGTGTATGATATTTCCGATTCTTTACCAAGACACAGCCAGGAGTCAATAATATTAATTCAATACATGATTTGTATAAAACAAAGCTAGAGAAATGAGTATTGATAAGAGCGGTGATAGCTTTGTTATTTGCAGTATTATAGCCTAGATTGTGTTACAACACATTGCCGGGTTTACTGTCATTTTAACCTGAATAATTAAGGTTGTCTGCAGCATCTAAATATTTTGTACTCAATGCTCAGAAAAATCAGGGTTCTATGATGAAAGGTTAAGATGCAGAACAACCTTAAGCAGGTGTTCTAAAGCATCTACTTTATTCTTCACTTTTTTGACCACAAGTAAAGCCTAATTTGGTTGCTTTCAACACATAAGCAAGCTTATTGTGCATTGTAGACTGTTTTGAATTATTTTAAGATACATTTTAATGCTTCAGAAGTGACTGTCATAAAGCCGTAGACTGATAAAATAATATGATCTTATTATGATTTCTATTTTAGACTCAATTAGTAAACCTGGCAGGAGACAGATATCATTAACTCTTGGGTGTATATCAAAATGATATCCCAATAAAACACCTAGACATTTGTGACCTAGACAGAGAAAGATGTGGAAAAAGACGGTTCAACAGGCGGTTCCTCGTATCTGAGGAATCCAAGATGGCTGCATGCATGGTGTCTTTGTCCAATGTCTGTCTGTTTTAGGGATTTTATTTCCTGGGTTTTGGTGTCATTTAGTGTTATTTGACAGTTTTACTCACTCTTTTAAGCATAAAAAGCTTTTCTTGGGAGAGATATTTTGAGCCTGAGGCCTACCTTCATCCACCCAGTCCTGCAGCCTGAGGCCTACTTCCATCTGCTACTGTGGCCATTCTGCTGAAGCTAAGTTGATGACTGTGCCGTTTCCACTCAGGTCTGTACTCTTCACTACTTCTCATTCCTGTTATGGATGATGGTAAAGTTTTTACTTTTACAGTGCCCATCCTATGTGGCCTGTGTTGTCACTGGCCACATAGGATGGGCTCAGACTATCACCATGTGGAAAGTGTTTTATTCAAAAGCACATCAGCACTTTCTATAAAAACCTTATCGTTGAGTTTGAAGAAGCAAGCGCTTTCTCTGCCGTAAGTTCGCTTCTGCCCTATAAATAAAAATCAGTCTGCTGCTAACCGCGTCACTGCTCTCAAAGATAAGTATGCCGTCACAGTGGGGAGCAGCAGCCCTATCCCTGACTACATCCGCAGTTTTAAAGAAATGGCTGAACCGAGTGAGACAAGTTTTGAACACATTCTCACAATTGAAACTGGAAATGGAGAGAATGCGGAACATCCCTCTTTCTCCTGGCACCGAACAACGTGGGGCACGACCAAAGCCATCAAGCTGCTGTCTGCAGAGGTCGAGCCGGCAGTCTGTGGGTCACAAGAAAGTTCTTGGCCGGCTCTGGGTTGCTGGTGCAGCGCAGGTCTTCAGTCTTCTCCGTTGTTTTATGAAGATGAGCGCATTCCTCTTTTGACCGCCGTTTACTGCAGCTCACAGATCTGAGTTTAAACAATGTGATGGTCACAGTTTAGCTTAGCTCTGTGTTTCATTCCATAATACAAAAGAGGTACATTTAATTGTAAAATATATACAGCCAATATTTACAGAGCATGCTACAGCTAACTTACCACGGACACAGCCTGAGGCAGACAGACAACAAA
Source organism: Fundulus heteroclitus (assembly GCF_011125445.2). NCBI lineage: Eukaryota > Metazoa > Chordata > Actinopteri > Cyprinodontiformes > Fundulidae > Fundulus > Fundulus heteroclitus. The sequence continues at coordinate 70,045 of NW_023397461.1, read as the reverse complement.
GGAGTTTCCCAGTCAGGTCTGCATGGCCAACAGATGCCGATCTCTCTCTGTCCCATGGTGCATTCCAGGAAGTCAAGTTAGACATATTCACAAGCCAGAACCAGAACATAAAAATCAAAGTATCATCATACATCCTGCTTCACTGGGACTGAGATGTGCCTCGTTCTGCTACCTTGACCCCCACTGGGGTTTGAAAGTGGGTGGGATGGCATCATGCCCTGCCACTCCTTAGACTGATTCCCAGCCACTTTGGATTGCCAGTGCCTGCCTGCCCAGTTTAGGGCAATGGGGGGGGGGTCATCCTGCTCGGGGCTGGGTAGTTCTGCTGGGGGTTCATGTAAGTGCCTGGCCACCAGGGGCCGGGTCAAGGAGCTTCTCTTTCTCTGGCTGACAGCGTGGTTTGGTAGGGGGCTTTATTCATTAAAAAGTCCAAACAAAACACCTGTAAGTACCAAACTTTCCACTTTTTGTGCAAAAACTTTAAACATAATAAAATCTATTTAATTTCAGAAATTAAAATGGTTAATTTAATGCTGCCTGTAGAAAAAAACACTATTTGATTTATTTTTCTTGATTGAAGTGTACAGAAAACATACTAAACTTTGACTTCTGTGTACTATGCTCTAGAAGATGTACAATCAGCTTCTTCATGTGTCATGAACAAAAAAGACAAGCCAGGACACATGAAAAGGGTCCCATTTGGTTCAACTGTGGTTAACTGGACAGTTTTATTCAAATCACAGAACACATTATTAACAGAACAGCCATTCAGCAAAACACATCTGGAAATAGGAGAAATTTAGGAGAAACCGATAATGCATTGACGTGAAAAGCTAAGAAGTCTTTTATTTAAACATTTAATTGTAATTGATTATAACCAAGATCAAGCTGTTGGTGTTAGGCAGTGGCTCTATCATAAGATCTGAAACAAATTTATGTTAGGAGACGATCCCCAGTGCTGTTGGCATAGGTTTTATATAAATATTACTGATCACATTATATTTGCACTAAATTGGACTGGTACTGGAGCTAAGGTGCACTGAACTGGGCCTTTACTGGATCTGAGTCTAGTGTATTCACGAGTGGAATGACTTGGACTGAATTTGAATTGGATCCACATATTTAGCTTAATGTAAAACCTTGAGACGGGTTTTGTTGTGAATTTAATTTATTTTGCTGGACTTAAAGGTATAATGGACGATCTCTTCCATCGTTGAGTTCTGGGGATCATCTTATCTGTTGGTTGTCCCCCATGCCAATAATTGTGAGGCGCTCACCTAACACCAACATGCGTGCTCGTTCCTTGTACATTGTAGCGCCGATGCTCTCACGGTGTACTTTGTAAATGGCTGAAAGTCCCGACAAGCTAATGAGAGGAAGAGGAAGGCTTCAGAAGAAAGAAATAAGACCAGAGTGGATTTGGGAGATTTTCTTCTTGCAATTCCCCCTGAGGAGCAGGTAAGATGGTCCTGAGCATGGGCGCAGTTATGCAAAAAGGGACTTGAGTGATTCTTTCCTACATTTCCAGAAAAATCGTCCATTATATATTTAAGGCAGCTTGAATATCTGAAGAGTTTTATCCTGACTTCATAAAGATTTCTTCCCTTGGAGGAGACTTTGAGGACATGTATCAGAGGGAATCCTGAAGTTTTGTTTTATGGTAATTGGCTCTTTTCTTGCTGTTGCTGAGTTCTAAGTTTCTGCAGCAGGTTTGGCGTTTCCACAGATCACTCCGGCATCTTCGTAGTGAGCACAGTTATGGTTCCCCACTCCAGCATGGGTGCAATTTAACAGGTTGGATTCTGTGCCGTTGCAGTGAACGTCGTCCAGGAGAATCGGCAGCTCCTTTCCTTCTCCAAACTCAGAATTCCTGGCAGCTTTTAGGGCGTACTGGAATCCCAGCTGTCGGCACACCACCTCGGCGTTCTTCATTGACCACAAGTCATCACACACGGTGCCCCACGCCCCGTGAACGTAGATCTCCACTCGCCCACGGTCTCCGTGGGTTCTGTCCCCGACCAGCCTCACGGTCCCGTTCTGAAGCTCAGACATGTTTCTGGTTTTTCCTTTCCGTCCTCGACCTTTCCTCCATGTACTTTGGGGTGATTTGGTGGTTCTGACTGGAGCGGGGGTGGTCAGGGCTCGTCCTCTTTCACTAAGATGATCTAGGAGCTCCAGCAGCCAATCGTCGGCCTTTGTAGGTTCAGGTCCAGACTTTTCAGCAGGCAATTCAACTCCAAACAGAGCTGATGAAAAATTACAGTAAATGCTAATAAAATATATGAAAAGGGCAGAATTGGAAAATGTAGTCTTAGAGGAGAACTTACTTTCCTGCGGAACAAACGGGATGAGGTTACTTTTAACCAAGACAGGAAGGGGGTCGTAGTGGCAATGTCCTGGCGGAGCACGTCTGAAAAGCAGCAAACACTGAATACAATGTTGAAGACAAAGATTGTTATCTCTACTGTCTAGTGGTTCCCACATGTTACTTCAAAGCAAGGAGGATCCACCCAGCAGCCTGAGTAGAGGGGCAGACCATGTCGTATGTATGACAAATCTTATCTTAAAAACACACTTTGATGGAGGCTGATGAGCAATTGAAGCACACCATTTGAAACATTTGGAGCTGCCTTTTAATTTGGCAGACAGGTGTTACACCGTTTTCCTCGACCTATTAGATTCTGTGCCTCTAGAGGGCGCTATTTCACTGACTCTTCCATAACTCCTGACAGAAATGCAGGGAAACTTCTTCAGCAGCAACAATGTTCACCTCATCATATTTTAATTCTGGCATTAATTAATACAAGGCAAAACACGGAAACAAAAACAGAATACAAACAAGCAAAATAAGCTGTTAGAATAAAATGTAGGGAAAATTTAAACAAAATAAAACAAAGGAAAATGCAAACTAAAAGCAAACAATCATTTTAAAAACAGCTGTACATAAATTGCTTACTCATGATAAAATATATCAAATAACATTATACTGCCTTAACAGTCGTTAAGCCACTGGCCTTTATGCTTTGTATTTTGGAGGGGGGGTTCTCTCAGGGAATTCCTCTCCTTGCTTTCTGATCGGCTACACGTTACATTGAACATGCTTGTTTGTCCTCAGGGAGACGCTGCACATGCTAGGATATCAGGCCAGGACAATCCAACATGTTGAATATACCCCATATGAGGTCGGAGTTCCCAACGTTCCACCAAGCGGACCCGATCGATCTTAACGCACCACCACTGCAGGATGTTCCCCTAAGATTACCTTAAGAGACACGGCGATAATCGGTGGGAGATTGGGGCTAAAACTCCTGTGGTGTGAAGCAGCGTTTAGCCTGGCTGTTAGCCTGGTCTGGAGCAGATAGCTGCACAGAATGAATCCCACAATAAATGTGCTGCTGCTTTAATTCAGCCTGGATATCTGGAAAATCCCAGTTTAACGGCCTGTCTTGGTTTTGTGAAACAGCCCTCTGCCCTGATTAATAGTTAGAGAGATTTAAACTCAGTAAAACGTTGACATATTCAACATTAACAAGTCAAATATTCATTTTACATTTTGCATATAATTAAGTCGAATGGATTAGTATCTTTCTAAATAACTGGATTGCTGGCTGTAGTGTGCATAAATAAACTGAATTGAATAGAGTCACAGAAAAGCCTTATTGATCATTTAGCATTACCGGCACTGGACTGACTCTTATGAACCCATTTTGTGATTTCCACGTACCCCCTGTTCACCCACTGAGAAGTCAGTATGCGTTCGCTACGGGAAGGTTTTATCCGCTCAATGACAAAAGCTCGGCTTACCTAGACGGATCCACCAGTTTATAAATGACCCCTGAAGGAGACGTGGCACTCGGTGTTCCTGTGGACATGAAGTAAAGCTCTCCTGCAAGAACGCACAAAGAAGAGCTGTTAATCACTTAGAGCTGGGGAGCCTGCAGCTGACATTCTGTTAACCCATTACCAGATTCATCCTCAGCGAAGGAGATGATGTACGGATAGTAGTTGTTGATGAGTCCAGGAAAGGCACAGGTTAGGCCCATTCCCATGCAGATTTCATTATACTTCCACTGCCTAGAGTTTTTATCCTCTTTTAGGCTCATTAGACGCCTAAAACAAACAGAAGGGACAAAATAAACACTATACTGGTGATCTTCTGCATGTCAAACCTGAACACAAGGCTATAAAGGAATATGAAGATGCTAAAAGCAAGTCCCTGATTCCTTTCTGAGGTAAACTACTTAGATTCAGGCAAGGGTGAAAGTAAGCGGGTCCGGTCCAGAACAGGGTCCCAATGAAAGATTCAGCAGCGGAAGAGAGAGAGAGAGAAACCGCCTGCTGTAAAAGTCCTAATTCAGAACCAGTGACTTTGAACTTTGGTTCAAAGTCACCAAAGTTGCTTGCTTAAAGATGAAGTCTTGCACGGTGACTTATTCATTCCCCGTGCTCTTTAGGAGTCTTTATGGTCTACCTTCTTGCCCCCTGCCCCCGGAGAAGGGCAGCGGCCAGCCTTCAAAACGTGCATCGCCATGTTTCACGTCTTTCCACTTGTTTCATAATGTCTCTGGTAAAATAAATGGGTAAGCAAGTAGTTGTGCTTCTGGTTATTTCGTTACATTTTAACGACACAGAAAAGCTTGAAAAAACTGCTTTAGCTAACGACCCATGATTTTACTTAGCAGTTAGCGCACATGCTCGTCTGCCTCCAAAACACAATGGTGGCTAAGAGGATTGGTGCGTTTGATTTAATGCACTGTCTGGAACATTTTATCCCTCTTACATGGGACAGGCGGAACAATAGAATTCCTCACTTTCTTTTGGTTGTCTGAAATACTTCATTTAGCTACCTGTCAGTTAAAATATATGATGATATACAAATGAGAAACAGCATCACAAAATGGTCAAATTTTGTAATTCAACCAGAAAAAAATAATGCAGAGAAAAATAACTTCTTTGCTCAAAAGAAAAGACAGGAGTGCTGAAGACGAGACGTTACCCCCGAAAAAAAACTGATGAAGATTTTGAGCAAGCTGAGGGTCAGGGTGTAGAGACGGGGCAGGGAAAAGAAGTCGGAGCAGCCAGAACCAAGCTCAAGTGATGTTGGGCCTGTAGGATCAGTACGAACAGTTTAAAAGCAAACATTAATGGTTATGGACTCCATGCCATCATGTTAAAATTCCAGGTTTCATGGCATCTTGTGGCTTCAGTATTGCCAGCCAGTGGGCTGAGGGAAAGATGGCCCCATTTTGTTAATAATTCAAGAGGTGTCCAACTATTATCCCGGCACAAAAAAAAAAAAATCATGAACACCTAAACTCCCAAATATACAATGAAGCGGTTACGATTCTTCAGACAGCAAAGAAACTTGGAGTGACTTGGGTTCTAAAGATTTTTCTTCCACTTAACTTTCTTTTAACATCCCAGAATACAGCTTTATAACAGCAGCCAGCTTCTCTCTCTCTCTTATTTATGATCAAATATCAATTCTCTTTAAATCATGATCTGCCAGAGAGCATAACTTTATTTAATTATAATTTTATTACATTTGGAATCTGTTTTCAGTCCATTAATTAGATTTATATAGAAACAAAAATGTGTTTTCCCAGAATAAAGCAGCATCTGTTTTCATAGATGGACTCAGGAAGGAGGATTTTGTTTTCAGCCGACAGACTTCTGATGATTTGTGACAATCAAAGCAAATGGTATTTTCGTAAGACATCTAAAAAAGCCATTTATTTGTTGCGATCATTGAACATTGGCCTTTAAAGTTTAGAATAATCAAGTTTAAACAGATGTGGTCATCTCATAAATATGTATATTTGCCTAATACGGTAAACAGAAAAAGGACATTTATTGCGTTGGACCAGCACTCCCAACCCAAGCACAGCAAATTCTGTTGGGGATAACTAGCCGTCATTAAAGCAATAACTGCTTTAATGACAGCGCCATGAGAACTGTCTCCGCAAACGTCTGCATGGCTAGCTGTCGCTCAATGCTCACGACTCTGTGGCAGCCCAGAAATTAGGTGTCTTTACAAAACACAGATGTGTTCACCAAGGCAGGTAAAAATATGTCGTGGCTCTGGGCAATCTGAGCCATTCAAGGACTTTGTGATGGTACCTGCAACAATTTACAACTACTTTCATCCCTGGATTCAGGTAATATGAGCATCAAAAACAACATTTTCTCTCCATATTTTTTTACTTACATCACCTTGTTACCATTCAACATTTTATGGTTCATTACAACACAGATTATTGTCAGCAGTTCTAGGTTAAACTCACCCACTCATGAAGTCTCCAAATATGTACATGCCGTTGAGGTTGGGATGTTCACAGCCGCGGTACACATATCCTCCTGTTACAGACTTGCCCATCTTATGAGGGTAGGCGTAAATAGGCGCCACGTCATCTGTAAAGAAACCTTATAGTTATTACTTTTATTACTTAAAACCCAAGATTACACAATGATATTCCATCAGAACAATAGTTTCAACGCTCTTTATTTATTTAACAAAAACTGAGCCAAAGTGCAGAATCTATGTGAAAACAGTCCATCCCATGATCCAGCAGTTTGTAGAATATCTTTCGACAGCAGTAACACTGTAACTAATATGATTGTATAGTTCCACACCTAATAATGGAATGAAGAAGACAACCTAACCTTTTTATTATTGCCAAGTTTGAATCCCGTTTGTATTAACTGAACATCTTCCAAACAATGTTAACAGTGATTAATGTTTAGCTATTTTCTGTTATACACAGTGTTGTATAAGCATTCCATCCAGGGATGATAGGGAACATCTGGTTTGGGTTGAGTGGTCCACGTGGACAGTAAGATATCATGTTCACATTTATATAACTGTCATCCTATAAAAGGATGACAGTTGCCCCATGTTGTTGGGATTCTTGCTAAATAAAGATGTGACTGAGTGTTAGAATTAAAATCCCCCTGCTGGCTACAGAAGGAGCAGCTTTGTCTCGTCTCTTCTTTTTTCCTGATTCTTCCCAAATGACCTTTCTCCCACAACAACAGTGGTTCTGTGATGCAGCTTGACCATCTTCTGTTATTTTTTGGCTGGCTGTTTGCTACTCTCTGCTCTGCTCCACTACACTCAGCTAATTAGTGGAGCAGCTTCTCCTGCGCTGATCCTGATTGTCTGAATCAGGGGCGCTCACACTTTTTCAGCATGTGAGCTACTTATAAAACAACCAAGTCAAAATGATCTACTTACCCACGACAAAAAAGCAAAAATATAACTATTTCCTAGTTTATTAAGGATTATTTGTATGTACAATGTATGTTGATGTACCTTGCATAACCAAATAAGCTAATATTGCACGACACACATAAGTATTTACATTTAGTTTACTTTGATGACTTGCACTGAATTGAATCAGCCAGGGATGCAAAGTCCGGACAGTAGCTGCTGACATCCAGCCTCAACCACATTTCCAAATGTTCATCCGTCATGATGGAACAGTATTTGGACTTAATGATCTTCATGTATGAAAAGGCTGACTCACATAAATAAGTGGAGCCAAATAATGCAGTCAAGGAGGTAGCACACTTCCTCATGTTGGGGTACTTTTACTCTGTGAGTAAGCTCCAGAACTGTCCATGAGCTCTAGACTTCAGCTCAATGTCAGTTTGTAGAGTCATAATCTCATCTTCCACTCCAGAAGAGTTCAAGTGAAACAGTGCTGCAATGTTTGATGCGAGTGAATCAACCTCAGCATCTTCCTGAAAAGGATAGCGCATGAATGCAGCGACTGGCTCGAGCAAAGAAAAGTCTTGAAATTAGATTATGCAATGGTAGTTCAAGAAGTCTGGGAACACATCCTCCTGCCTGCACTTTGCAATAAATCCATCCACACGTCCAACCATTGCAGGTGCTCCATCTGTGGTGATAGACACTAATTTGTACACTGGGAGCTGAGTTTTCTCAATAAAGTTTTTAAACGTCTGAAAAATGTCCTCTCCTCACGTCTGCTCCTTCATGGGAAGTGCTGTCAATAGCTCCTCTTTTGCAGTGAGATCACTGAACACCATAGGAATGAAAATGCACATCTGGGCTGTGTCACTCACATCTGTAGATTCGTCCAACTGCAGGGAGAAACACTTTTGAAGCTTTGATTGAAGATATCTCTGCCTTATTTTTAAAGTCTCGGAACAATGAGTCAGCTGCTTCAACAAATGCTTCTTTTACCATCTCTCCGTCTTGGAGAGATGGTAACAAAACTTATAACTAGAGTGGCTCATGTTACTCTGAGCTACCTTTATAGTTTTACTGCTATAGGCTTAGGCTGCTGGAGGACATCAGGATCTAATTTTCTCACTCTATAGAGTTCTACTGTTCTTCAATTATGCATTGTGTGTTGTCATTTCTGCTTTAACTTTCTGTTCTCTCTCTTTTCAGAGAGAGAACAGCAACATGCTTGCTCAGTATGAGGGATTGCAGCAAAGCCATGTACAATGCAGATGACTCTTCCTGTGGCTCTACGCTTCTCCAGGAGTGAATGCTGCTTGGAGAGACTTTGATTCAATCAACTGGTTTCCTTATATAGGACATTTTTGACCAATCTGTACAATCTGACCCAATCTGTATAATATGATTGAACTTGACTTTGTAAAGTGCCTTGAGATGACATGTTTCATGATTTAAAAACTACTACTACTAAAAAGAAAACAGTAGAGCTAGTGCAATGTTCAAGTCAACATTCACACCCCAATGTAATTGAAATGCTGTTGCATAGCCTTTATTAATTCACAAAACAGTCCAAAACCAAACTACAGTCAAGGTGAGACAGCAGAATCCAGAACATGAGAACAGGGTCAAAAACAGGCGATGCAGAAACATATGCTGGAAAACAACTCACATGAAGGCTCAAAGACAATCTGCTGCTGACTGGCTGTGAGAGGCAGGTATAAACAGGCAGAGTCCCAGGGGAAGTTCATTCAGACCAGAGGTGCTCATTAAGTCGATCGCGATCGATCGGTCGAGTGAAGTTGAAAATCATGTGGTCCACACGCTTTACCAGTTGGTGGCTCACCTAACGTTTTTTTTCCAATCGGCAATAAATTTCAAGAAGAAGAAGAAGAAGACGACATTGAAAAAAAAGAAGCTTGTTAGCGAATTGCCTCGGATTTTAAGCCCTTGCTAAAACATATGCTGACCAAAATGAGCGAGAAAGCTGGGCCAAGTAAGAAGGCAAAAACATATCACTTTGATACGGAATGGGAGGTGGACTTTTTTTTCACAATGTCATTTTCGAAGTGTGTTAGCCTCATCTGTAATTCTACCATTGCAATACCAAAGAAGGGAAATATGGAGCGGCATTTTCGGACTCTTCATGGAAAATACGACATCGACTTTCCGCTGAAAAGCCAGCTGAGAAAGAGAAAGGTGGAGGAACTAAAATTCCAGTTGTCCAGACAGCCGTCATTTGTCACTCAACAAACTTCAAAAGCGAAAGCTGCCACCGAAGCATCGTTCCGGATGAGTCACGCCATCGTTAAAAGTAAATCCTTCCAATTCAATTCAATTTTATTTATATAGCGCCAAATCATGAAACATGTCATGTCAAGGCACTTTACAAAATCAAGTTCAATCATATTATACAGATTGGTCAAACATTTCCTATATAAGGGAACCAGTTGATTGCATCAAAGTCCCGACAAGCAGCATTCACTCCTGGAGAACCGTAGAGCCACAGGGAGAGTTGTCTGCATTGTTGATGGCTTTGCAGCAATCCCTCATACTGAGCAAGCATGAAGCGACAGTGGGAAGAAAAACTCCCCATTAACGGGAAGGAAAAACCTCCGGCAGAACCGGGCTCAGTATGAACGGTCATCTGCCTCGACCGACTGGGGTTACAGAAGACAGAACAGAGACACAACAAGAGAAACAAAAAAGCACAGAAGCACACATTGATCTAGTAATCTGTTCTACATTAGATGGAAGTAGCGGGTGATCTGTCTTCCCTGGATGATGTCACAGTTAACAGAACGCCAGACCAGGTGTACCTGCTGTGAAGAAAAAAAGAGAGAGTCCAAAAAGTTATAAGCAGAAATGATGACAAGCAATGCATAATTGAAGAACAGTAGAACTCTATAGAATGAGAAAAATAGACCCTGATGTCCTCCAGCAGCCTAAGCCTGTAGCAGTAAAACTATAAAGGTAGCTGAGAGTAACATGAGCCACTAGTTATAATTTTTGTCAAAAAGAAAAGTTTTAAGCCTAGTCTTAAAAGTAGACAGGGTGTCTGCCTCACGGACCAAAACTGGGAGTTGGTTCCACAGGAGAGGAGCCTGATAGCTAAAGGATCTGCCTCCCATTCTACTTTTAGAGACTCTAGGAACCACCAGCAGACCTGCAGTCTGAGAGCGAAGTGCTCTGTTAGGAACATACGGGGTACTGTTTCACGTTTCTTTTTAATACTACAGAAGTCTACAATAGAAACATCACATCATTCAGCAAGAGAACCTGGGAGGACCACAACTGGATGTGGTAAATTCTTAACACACAGTTTGACTCTCCAACCAGAGGAAGAGCTGAACATCTTCCCTGGCCAAAGGTGCTGCATCAGCCCCTTGTCCTGCAGCTGCACAAAGTGACTACACCAGACTTATCTTCCTCTTTGCCTGTGGACCCTCAAGGAGCGACCCTATGCTGGGGGACCAGCCACACATCTGGGCCACAAGGGGCTCAAAGACTCACAAGCATCTGCGTGGTCGGCCAGGCTGCTTTCTGTGAGACTAACATCATAATCAAATCTGTGGTGGTCTGTCTAAGCTGTGCAGGAGAAAGGTGACCGAGCCACTATCCAGCAGGAGTGCAGAGAGGCCATGCTGCAGTCCTGCAGCACTGAGTTTCACAGGCCTGAGAGCCGCCTCCTAACAGCCACGTTTCGGCTCGCTGCATGCTCGCTGCATGCTCGCTGCATGCTCGCTGCATGCTCGCTGCATGCTCGCTGCTGAGATAAGCAACCCTCCCTTGGAGTAATTCACTGGCAACCGGACGCCTGTCCCCACAACCAGAGGCAACGGGAGAAGTTTGGCAGAGAAATAAACAGGGAAAGTATAGAATGGTTTACTTAATGTGTTTTCACTGTGTTTTTAAAGATTGACTGAGCTAACAGGCATAGCTCTCGTTAGCATTTTGAAACCAAGCGCTGATGATGTGGTTTAAGTGTGTTTTTATATTTCTATTTATTTTATTTCTATAAGGGTTTTATACATTGATGGGATGATGACATTTGTTTCTAATGGTCCGCTAATTATGACCAAAATAGATCTGCTTGCGTAATGCCATTAGCTTCTCAGATAAGGCCGAGCCTAACTACAGTTTGTTTTAAACATAAGGTTTTTTCCGTTTCACTCCAACATCATTCGATAGTGCTATGAGCTTTACTGCCGCATTAATATTGAACATTACTGTCGATTTAATGGTATTTTTCTATAACTTTAGGATTAACCTATTTAGCGACCCATCGCTACAGTGACCCCTAGCTAGTTGCATTAATAAAATCAAGTGTCCTAAAGTTACGGATTAAACTGAGCAACTCATTCTTTAAAATGTTATTTTATCAAATAATGTTTTTTTTTTTTAACTCAGGATGTGCATTTTTAAATGGGTTAAAACACATGCCAAATGTTGTTCTGAATTAGTTAAGCTAATTTGATCTCATTCCACATTAAGTTAAACCTTGGTTCTCTAACTTAGATCTGCAGTGAACCAGGATTCACTGAATCATACTGATGATGGTGATCAACTATTTTATTTGTTTCTTTTGTGTGTACATAGTTCCTTTACTTTGTATCTTCATTTTGCTTAGTAGTTTAGTTACGCTTTACTAGCCTAGTAGTAGAGATGACTTGTTGATAGAAATATAGTCTTAATTCAGATAAACAGCATTCTATAGTGATGTTCTCTGGATGTTCATTTATTTCTGTTAAGTAATTCTTGAACTTGAACAGAAGTTGTCACTCCTTTATTCTATATGTGTGCAGAGTTTGCTGTTAAAAGAATGGCAGTGCTTGAATCATTCCTGTGATGCTAAACGAAATGAAAAGATTCATTCCTAACTGCATCATGTAACATTATCTGAATCTTCCTAATACAGTTGTGTGATTCCACCATGTCTCCAGTGTTGATTTATGTCAATTATAGTATATCAGAAAAGAATGAAAGCTCTTATTCTTGTTAGCAGTGTTTCCTAACCAGAAACCATGTGTGGACAGTTGTTTCTCCTCAGCTGTACAGCTTAACTTTAAATTCCTTTTTTATATTATTTAATTTTGTGTGTAAATCTGATATTTTCTGTTTATTTGTTTTTGCCACTGTCACATCTTAATTTCCCTATGGTGGGACAATAATGGTATTTCTATTCTGTTAAAGGGTGCAGAGCAGATTGAGGCAGCTCTCTTACTTAGTGAACTGTTGTTGCACAGCTTCTTATCATAGCAGGAGAATCCCTCTTTAGCTCTCCAGCCATAGTTCCGACCTCTTTCGATGATATCAACTTCCTCATACTTGTTCTGGCCGACGTCCCCACAGAAGATCCGACTCTTCCCCTCTTTGGTCTGTGGATCGCCTCGGTCCACTGAGCACCTCCACATGTTACGGACACCATATGCGTACACCTCTGGGCGCGCTCCGTGCTCGTGTATAAACGGGTTGTCTGTGGGGATTCTGTACAGTGGGCCCCTCTCATTGTTGTCAACGTCAATTCGAAGAACTTTACCCAGGAGAGCAGACCTGAAACACCCCCGGGGCAACACAACCAAATTATTTCATAAACTGCTATCACGGCCTCTCTGCACTACAGAGTACTTACTTGTTCTGGGCATTTCCATATTTTCCAAATGGATCTCCTGCCATTCCACCATCCCCTGTGAAAATGTACAGGTAGCCTTCATCTCCAAAGAGTAGCATCCCTCCGTTGTGATTTGACGCTGGCTCATCGATCTCCAGAATTACCCTTCAGAGAAAATGTGTTTAATTCTCTACACATTAAGAATAATCAGGTTTCTACCATGAAGTGCAGTTACATCCATACCTACCGCTCTGACGTGTGGTCCACCAGATTCATGTCGTTGGCAGACACCCTGAACTCACTTATTCTTATTCTCTCATCAAAGCCAACCTCCACTGAGTAGTACACATACAGTTTACCATTGTACTTGTATTTGGGATGAAAAGCCATTCCCAGGAAACCCCTCTCATCTCCCTCCCACGATGATGTCAGCACCGCCTTGGTAATGTTGAGGAATGGCTTATCCAGCTTGGATCTGTCGGGAAGGTAAGCCCACACCAGCCCCACCTGCTCTGCCACGAAGAACCGGTGCGTGCCATCATTGGGGTGTACCATAGCAAGTGGGTTCCTCAGGCCATTGGCCACCTCTTCCAGACACAGCTGCAGACAGCCTTCAGAATCCGTCTGGACTCGGCCCAGGCTCTGGGTCAGCTTCCGATTGCTGAGCAGGTGAGGGTAGCAATAATCAGCATCATCCAGCTCCAGGAGTTTGCAGAGACGATTTTGGTCATCTTTGGCCTGATGTATACGCGGGTCATCAGACAGGAAGGGGATGATTGAGCGGCACTCACTCCAGACCTGGGAGCAGTGGTCGGGACAGAGGCCTGGGATGGTCCGGAGTGGGGTGCTGGGGTCCTCAGCATCAAACAGGTGAGCTGCGTACGGTGAACACTCCTAAGATCAAAGAAGATTAAATAAAGAAGGAATAATACAAGCAAAAAGAAAACAAGACTTATTAATTTTACCGTATTAACAGAGATTCTCAGACAGCTCTTATCTTAGCCTAAAACTTCCAACCTGGGAGTCTGAGCTTCAGAACGATTCAGATGCTGCTAAGAGAAACTCTGAGGAAATAATTTTTTATGTTGGAGAGGAGGCGGGGTTTACCCCGTTGCTAGGTGTGACACTGTCTTTCAAGAGCTGTGATTGGTTGATTGCACAAGAAAAAAAGCACTAATCCGCTCTTGGTGATCAGAGGAGAGAAATTTACCAATTAGACTGCATCAGGAAATGTGTTTCATCATGGTGAAACTTAGCAAAATTAATTGATTGTCACAGCATCAAAATGTTTGAATGCACCTTATTTACATCATCCTTATTTTCATTTGCTTATTTATGTCTACTTTCCAGTGATCTTACTAGTTCATCTAGGTAACATTAATGTACCTGTCAGCATTTTACCAGGATTGCCTGCTTGTATAAAGCGATGTAATAAAGGAAAGGGCAGCGCCCTGTGAGCACCGTGTAAGGCGGGGTCCGGGGCAGTTTGGAGGAATGCGCCTAATGGCTGCGTTCCTTGGCAACGCAAGGCCTCAGTCAACACATACACTTAACAAACAAAATGTTTGTTAAGTGTATGTGATGGACGGTTGTACTGGAACTGAATTTTCAACTGCAATACAAATTGTAGTTGACAATAAAATTGATTGATTGAAATAGAGAAATACTGTCCAGCACACAGCTCTGGGGGGAGAATAGAGGAGTGTTGAAAGGTAAATTGGTCCTTGGATCTTTGGACTTTGAAGCGTAACTTGAAGAGAAGTTGTCACTTTATTCTATATGTGTGCAGAGTTTGCTGTTAAAAGATCACCAGTGCTTGAATCATTCCTTTCAACTATTGTCCTGATATCAACTGTTTGGGGTGATATTCACCGGACAATACCTAACAGACAGAGTTATTTATTAAACATCTAATAACTTAATAACATGAGTAATGGCACAGCGCTTGTTTCTTGTGTTTCCAAAACAGGGAACAGATTTTTGTGACTGCACAGAAGCTGAGCAAACTGACCAGAGGGCTGTTTCACAAAAGCAGAATTTAGAAATCCAGCATAAGAAATAAAGCTTGGCTTTCTTCCGTTTCACGGATGCCAAACCAGGCTCAGCTAGTGTGACTATGTCAAGGCAGGTTTAAGTAATTCAGGTAAATACACGTCTGCAGCTTATTTCAAGAGACAATGAGGGCGATCATACATTCCCTGATGCTACAATGGATAAGTTGGCCGTGTCATACTTCACATCAAACGAGTAACGATTTTTCATTGAGGTTTATGAAGAATTGAAGCACACCAGACTCAAGAAAGGAAACACAGTTGCTTTTATAAAGGTAGACATGTGTTTGGAGCTACCTATACTGCAAACAGGTGTTACACCATTTTCCGTGACCTGTCAGATTCTGTGACTCTAAGGGATGCTGTTTCATGACATTATACATGTAGACGCCCCATTGGACGCTGCCGGACGATAGGCTGACATGCCTACAGGGCGGCCATCTTGGGTCAGACCACAGATCAGACAGCTGCTGTCAGAATGAATAGGAGGTGGCTCAGATCTCATTTCATCATATTTTCACAATGCTGGTGACCTTTTAGACAGATTACACATTTATTTAGAACCAAAACTATTTAAACTGAAGTCAAACCAGATGAAAAATGTTCACGCATTTACATATTTTGCAGTTACATATTAATCTAATAAACACACACATCTCCTCAGTCAGATCTTTTAGAAATCAGGGTGTTTAATGTACTTCTCTCTACTTCCATCCCTGCTACCCATTAGCACATATTGTGTTGATGGCGGAAAAACTGTAACTGTAAAGCGTGAGGATTATCTATCAGACAATATTACTTATGGAAGATAATTCCCCAGGATGTGGTTTGTAGTGTCCTTTTATTTGCGCACCCATAAGCGGAGTAAAAGTCAGGCTTCCTGGGACTTCCTCTGGAAGTTTGCTAACTTTTAATACATAATTGAAATTGTTAAGTTAGGCAATCATTTAATTCAATCAATTGATCCCATGTAACCACTAAAAGGGTGACGTTTTCAGTCAGTTGATTTATCTGGAAATCGGGTGAGAATTCACCGGATTCAGAGTGTCTGAAAACATAAAGTACATTTTCCTGAATTGACGTGTATTCTCTCTGAGCGCAGCTTGGTCTGACCTAAGATGGCCGCTCTGTCGGCACGCCTCTCTCCCGACAACGGGGCGTCTACGTATACATGTCTGTGTGCTGTTTCACCTATCGCTTTCTTGAAAGAAAAGCAATTGATGGATACAACCTTTTTAGGAGACAGCCTTTGCAAAACAATGTTCATCTCATTTCAGATTTTAATAGTGGCATTAATAATTATTACAAACATTGTTTGTATTGTCCCCCACTGAAAAACATAATATCCACATTGATCCCACGGTGAAAATGTAGTACTTTCACAATTTATATTTTACAGTCCTGTTTTTTAATTTGTCTTATTCATTTACATTGGCTTGCAACCAGGTAATGTAACTATCAAGTTTCCCCCAGTGAAAAATAAACATGGCTGCCAGTCCCCGTACCTTATGTGGAAAAGTAAACATTTAAGCAAAACAACTGACTTTATATGCATTTTGATGATATTTATAGCAAGAACTATGCATTTTATTTTCATAATCTTCGTTCAGGTAAGGTAGACAATCTTTAATTTATTAGTTTCGCCAAGATTTTAGTCACAGAGTTTCTCAGGGATTCCAGTACAAGAAACAACATCTAAGCTAAACATCTGCAGTTCTGTGCAATTTGATGACATCACTATCGATAAGTATGCATAATCATATTTGTTCAGGAAAGGTAGAAAACTTTCCCTTATTAGCGTATTTTCGGACCATAAGACGCACCGGATTGTAAGGTGCATTACAAATTCTTCCCAAGTGGATAATATCACTCCGCCCCTCTGGTAGGGTGACCAGATGTCCCCGATTTCCGGGGACAGACGCTGTTTTGGATGACCTGTCCCTGGCAAAAGCTGTACCTGCAAATGTCCCCCATTTCAATGAATCAGGATGGAGTAAAAATGTTTAGTACAACAAGAGGTATATACCTGCACTTGTCGCTGTCCCAACGTGGTAGAGCTTTGTCAAACGCACCTTCCCCGCCCCCCGTCGGCGTTGCAGTGAAGTTAAAACAAACCAACCCCCAGGCAGAGATTCTGTGCTTAACAAAATCAGACGTCCCCAGTTTTCATTAGAGAAGCGGCGTGGCTAACAGGCGTTTTTAAAAACGTAAATTTACTCCAGACACTACAACGTACACAGCTGTGTGATTCTGCGGAGAGGAGAACTTTGGTCATGGGTAAGTAATTAAAGAAAGACAAATTAACAGTAATATATGGGTAAGGTATTACATTTTTGTCGTGTTTCATAATGGTGATAAATATAATGTTGAAAAGTATATAAGAATATTTTATTATGGTAAAATGTTTATAGTTTTTTTGTATTTATATTAAAGTGTATGTGTATACATAGTGTTGGAATTGTATGAGTTTACTTATAAGGAAATAATGGTTTAGCCCTTAAACACCTGAAAGTATTTAAGGATGTTTGTCAGTAGCAAGACATCTTGCTGTGGCTGAAAGACTTGACAAGTTTTCCATGATTGTATGTGGCACTTGGACAAATAAAGACCTGCTGTTTCCACCATTACCTGCCTATGTCTTCATCTCCACTGTAAATCCAGCCGCTTAAGGCCACCATGTGACACAGCTCAAGAGAGGACGCAAAACAACGAATGACTGCGTCATCTGCGTACAAATTAGAATTTGTATCATCCACAATATGACCCAGGTTATTTTTATCTCACAGTAAATAATAGTAGACCTAAACTAGAACCCCGAAGTACACCCTTTGAAACTGACATAAATTGAGAGCACAGGCCATAATATCTAATGCACTGAGATCTTCCACTAAGGCAGCCTGAGAACCACATAACTAGTTGCTCTGAGTCCTGGACTTAAAAGCCTTAACTTTAAATGGAAGACATCATGTACGGGTATAACCAGCTAGGGAGATTGGCCACACCAGAATGTCTCTCATGCAGGTTTTGGAACAAGTGTTTTCATCCTGAGTGGAATCGATATCTTCTTGGAAACAAAGTTTTATTGTGTGGCACGAAGTGAAATTGTCATGATCTGGGCACTAGTGCTGGTCTGATTCTTCACCTGACACACCTGTTCAGCTCCGCCCTCTCTCAGACAAATCCATCTGCTCCTGTCTCTATATAACCTGCTCTCAGACCACTAGTGCCAGATTATTTCGAGCCACTGGTGAAACTTATTCTAGCGTTCTTATCCTGACTTCCTGCCTACCTGTTTTCTGACCTGTTTTGCCTCGTGTTTCTCTGGACTGCCTAACCCCTGTCTGATCGTTACCTGCCTGTTACCGGATCTGGACCTGGAACCAACGCTGACTCTGCCTTGGATTTCCCCCTGGATTCTCTCTGGACCTCGGATCACCCGGCTCTGACACTGGACCTCACCTTGGACTATAGATTCTGGAAATTTCCCCTGTACCTCCTGCTTGCCATCGTTATGACGGTTATGACACTCTGCCTGTCCCCTGACTACCGAGTACCAGCCAGAGCCCAGCTCAGGGCTTCCCTGATCAGATCAGGCACTCACTGTTCCCACCAGTCCCTGGACCGTGAGAAGGTTAGTGACCATTACCTCTGTAACCTGTCCATCCCGAATAGTTGGTGTGATCACTAAGCTTCTGTCTCAGTTTCCAGAGGTTCCTGCCATAGACGCTGACGATTCCCCCTTGTCCTGCTGCAGTTTACCAGTTAATCTTTAGTTAGTCTTTAATCGTTCACTGTTTGACTAGCTCCATAGAACTGAATGTTGGTTCCTTGTAATCTTTTTGAAATCACAGAATGGCTACACTTTTTCCACAAAAACTTTTACATGTTAAATTTTTATTTTACCAAGAAATTTAATGTTTAGGGTTCACCCAACGGTTCATTGCCAAGAAGCATTGTTGTGACAAAAAAGTTCCAATACTTAAACTATGAATTTAATTCTATAAAGGTCAATCATATACAAAAAAAATCACATTGAATATGTTTTTTTTAACTTCTTAATTGTCATTTCAGTTATTTTAAAATGTATATATTGCCTTTTATACATTTTTGTATAATTTTAATAATTTATATTTTGAACTGAATTGGTAAAAATAAAAATGTCAAATAAGTTATTACGATGCAGGTAAGCACCAACCAGCAGTCTGATTCTGCTGTTTTGTAGACATTTGCCAGAACTGTGCTTTATGTCCTTATGTAAGACTGTGTGTTTTGGCTGTAAGGAAACCTGCATGCTGTGCAGCAGGTGACCTTTGGCCAGGTGCACTTACTTGGCAGAGCAGCTCCATCAGAAAGCCGGCACAGCTCTCAAAACCCTGCTGATTAAAGTTTTCCATGATTCGGTAATATCTGGCCATTAGATCCTGGTCCTTCTGCCGATCACAACAGCCGAACTCCTGGTACATGACGCAAAATTCCAGCTCTGTTTGCGGACGAAAGGGCGGCTTAAAGTCTAAACACTGCGGGTGAAGTGCTGCAGGTGTCACAGCCAGGAATAAAATACACACAACGGCCTGGAGGCTGATCCAAGGCCCCGGTGGGCCTGAAGTTTCAGCAGAATACCTCTGCATGATGGCAAGCTGAGGGAACACTGACGCGACAGAGAGAGCAGCACAGGCGTCCTGTCAGGATGTACTTTGCCCCAGACTCAGCAACGTGGTGACGCGCAGTCTCTGCACACTTCTATGAAGGTATATTTGAATGTAAACTATTAGTGCATTGTAACTGTCATAACTGCTATGAGAAATGTAGATTTTTTTCCATCTTTTACAATAACAAAATAGTTATTAAGTACAAGTACATAAATTGTGTTGTGTGCATCACATCAAAAAACTCTGATGTTCTCAGTTTAGCCCCAGTTGATCAAAAACAATTGGTGCAAAACTATTTGTGCATTGTAACTGTTGAGTTTTGTAAATGTAGAATTTTTTCCATCGTTTACAATGGCAAAAAAAGTCACACCTCTTCAGATTCTTAAGTACACAAATTGTATTCGTTGAGTCACAAAATTAAAACCTTTTGCATTGTATTTTGCTCCAAATGTGCCAAAACAAATGGCACAAAACAAACACACACCTGTATCAACATTATCCCACAAAAATGAAAAACAACTACAAATCAGTGAATATAACACAAATCTGCTGCTGAGAGTCACAAATTAAGTTCTACAAGTCACAGCTTTGCTCTCACTTCTGCTACAAATATCACGCTGGTAGTGGAGCAAATTTGTTTTGCTCATTTACTATAGAATCTGACCTTTTTTGCTGCTGTATATTTGTCGTAGGGACTTTTTTAAGCAGAAAAGCCAATTTTTGTTTTAATTTGTTTAAATGTCTGCAGACAGAGAATGCTCTGTTTGTCTTTGCACAATTGCCGACCTGGGCAAGCATTTAAAAGGAACTTTAGTGCACAATAACTAATGGGCGTCATATTTTGACACAGTGAGGGTCGGGTCAACATCCGCCGCTCTCCCTTCCCAGTGCCGGCCTGTGGCTACCTCCAGGGCACCTAGACAGGCACTTGGAGTCCCACCATAGCGAGCTGTCTCGGGATGTACGCAGCTGCATGCTCCGGGATGGTTTCCACCCTGAGCGAGGAGCAGCTGGAGCTCCTAGAGCTCTCTCTTCCTCTCAGAGAGAGAGGCAAACAAAATGACCCGTTTCTGCCGGGAGGACAGAGTAGTTGCTGGACTACACTGACCTGACATGACACATGACGGCAAAAATAAACTTCACTGTCATATCAAATCAACTTACCTGTCCAGCAGAAAGCTTGCAACCTCCACATCGGTTTTGATTCTGCGCTCCCTCAGAATAATCTCCACTCCATCTGGTAATAATAGCGGCACCTATATAGACTCTCGCCCACCCCAAGTCATTAATGGTAAATGGCTTGTACTTGTATAGCACTTTAACTAGTCTTGACGACCTCCAAAGCGCTTCACACTACAGTTCAGTCATTCACCCATTCACACCCTGACGGTGGTGAGCTATGTTAGTAGCTACAGCTGCCCTGGGGCAGACTGACAGAGGCGAGGCTGCCATGCACCGGCGCCATCGGGCCCTCTGACCACCGCCAGCAGGCAATGCAGGTGAAGTGTCTTGCCCAAGGACACAACGACAGAGACAGTCAGTGCGGGGGATCGAACCGGCAACCCGACAAGTCGCCCCACGAAATTACTTTTTCTTTTCTTGTTTACTTTCTCTTCCCTCTCGCTGGACAAAGAGTATGGGTGGTCCTACATTTCAACAGAAAACAGCAAATAGAATGAGCCATGGCCATCTTTGCTTGTTTTATACTCCTCCACCACTGACAAAATGTCCTAATATAGAGGACAGATAGCGAAAACGCATAAGGCTGACAGTTTGTCCCTTTTCGGCTGCTGAAATTAGAAATAGCTCAAGAGAACATGGCGCATCTTAGTGGGTGCACTGTATTTTTAAATCACTAATTTTAAGTTATGAGAATGCTTTGATTTTTGATGTGATGTTAATTAGACTTTGCCAGAATACATATTTATGAAAGCAATACTTTATTTTTTCTAATAAAAAGCCAAATTAGTTACACACTGTCCCTTTAAAGAAGCTTTTTCTTATGATGTCACTTTGGCTATCTGGGCGATGGGAAATTATTCTTTAATAGATAGTGATGCCTGAAGCTGGGGCTGCTGAGGCACTGGAGGACAGCTGATCTTAGCAGCATCATTGCTAACATGGAAATCGATATTTTCTGCCCCTCAGTGAACTTTGCCGATCTTCACATCTGATCCCGGCTGAGATCGACGGACACTGAGCAGCGCAGCATCGATCCCCCTTGTTGGAGCAACATCATCTATAGGATTTCCCTTTTTCTCTTTTGCCACCCATAAGGTGGTATTTTGTGCCAGGGCAGAACATATTAGGAATAGTTTTAATGCTTAAGTATCCAAAGGGAGTTTGTTTGAACTGTGTAGACTATTTCCAACGTGTGCAAAAGTTATAAATGATTTTTGCTGTTTTGGTTTTGTCTAGTCAGAGACGAGCCGTGCCGATCGGCTAAGTTAGAACTCTTTTGTTTCTTTATATTGTATGTGGCAGAAAAAAAGTTAAGTTCTGTTGTTGTGGACCATGTTCCGTGCCTCCATTGTTGAGGCGGCTTGTCTGAGCTGTGCCCGCAAGGTTGTCGGTGCATGTCGCGGCGGCAACCCTCGAACACACTGGTGGACACCAGTGGTGAGGGAAGCCGTCAAGCTGAAGAAGGAGTCCTATCGGGCTTTATTGGCCTGTGGGACTCCCGAAGCAGCTGGTGTGTACTGGCAGTCGAAGCGGCAGGCGGCTCAGCTGGTCGCCGAGGCAAAAACTCGGGCGTGGGAGGAGTTCGGAGAAGCCATGGAGAAAGACTTCTGTACAGCTTGGAATCGATTCTGGTCCACCATCCGGCATCTCAGGAGGGGGAAGCAGTGCAGTACCAACACTGTTTACAGTGGGGGTGGTGTGCTGCTGACCTCGACACATGACGTCGTGCGTCGGTGGGCGGAATACTTCGAAGACCTCCTTAATCCCACCAACACGTCTTCCATTGAAGAAGCAGAGCCTGAGGACTCTGGGTCGGGTTCTCCCATCTCTGGTGCTGAGGTTGCCGAGGTTGTTAAAAAGCTCCTCGGTGGCAAGGCCCCGGGGGTGGATGAGATTCGCCCTGAGTACCTTAAGGCTCTGGATGTTGTGGGGCTGTGTTGGTTAACGCGGCTCTGCAACATTGCGTGGACATCGGGGGAAGTTCCCCTGGATTGGCAGACTGGGGTGGTGGCCCCCCTATTTAAAAAGGGGGACTGGAGGGTGTGTTCCAACTACAGAGGGATCACACTCTTAAGCCTCCCTGGTAAGGTCTATTCAGGGGTTCTGGAAAGGAGGGTCTGTCGGATAGTCGAATCTGGGATTCAGGAAGAGCAGTGTGGTTTTCGTCCTGGCCGTGGAACACTGGACCAGCTCTACACCCTCAGCAGGATTCTGGAGGGGGCATGGGAGTTTGCCTAACCAGTCTACATGTGCTTTGTGGATCTGAAAAAGGCATTCGACCGTGTCCCCCGAGGGATCCTGTGGGGGGTAATCCGGGAGTATAGAGTACCGGACCCTTTAATAAGGGCTGTCAGGTCTCTGTACGACCGGTGTCAGAGTCTGGTCCGCATTGCCGGCAGTAAGTCGGACTCGTTTCCGGTGAGAGTTGGACTCCGCCCACTTCTCCTCAAAGTCCGCATCCGAGCCCCGTGACGTGTGTGCTGTGCATCTCAAATCAGTGGAGCTCTTAGTCTCTGAAAGAGGATTTACAAGCTGTTTGACTTCCTCCATCAGCTGCCCGCTAAACAGAGAGTTCTGAAATTTCCACTCGTAGGCATAAAGCAAGTTCTGTGAGCTGTATTTCACAGCACTGACCACTGTCCGATCTCCAGTGTTCACCAGAACACCTTCTGGTGTGGAGATCAGCACGAATCCCTGCTCAATCATCAAATCTCTTCCCAGCAGATTCACAGGGCACAGAGACGATAGCAGAAAACTGTGTTTGAAAGAACTCCCCTCTGGAGTTATGCAGGTGAGGGGTTTTATTAACTGCTCCTCTGTCACCTGACCCAAAGCAGACAATAAGAAAATATGGTTTCCACTGTCGTGGATGTCCTTCAAACGACGTAATGATTTGTGCTAAGTCCTTCAAAGATTCTAAGTTCTTGGTAAGGCAGTTAAAAATATCCAACAATGGTCAAAAAAGTGAGCAGAAGTAGCTGGGTATCGGTCCAGTATGGTTTATTGCAATAATACAAGTCAACCACACATGAGATGTTCTCCGGTCAACATCTGACAACATACAGAAAGTGGTCTGCTTATATACATTCCCTGGGTCTTGGGGGCTCCTCCCCGAGCCCCTCCTATTTATTACGTATTTTCAATTACTTTTCCACAGATATCTTTATTTTATTACATATCGGTGGAAACTTCCTGAGGGTGCATATTTTTTAAAAACATGGTTACACATTATTACATCCTTCCAGATGGCCCCACCCCATTATGTTAACATCATTTACAAA
Organism: Fundulus heteroclitus; assembly: GCF_011125445.2. Taxonomy (NCBI): domain Eukaryota; kingdom Metazoa; phylum Chordata; class Actinopteri; order Cyprinodontiformes; family Fundulidae; genus Fundulus; species Fundulus heteroclitus. Next base: position 46,064 of record NW_023397461.1, on the reverse strand, counting down.
ATGGCTACCCATCATTACCTTCTTCCAGATGACAACACCTCATTACGTTAACATCATTTGGCCATTCTGGACAGCCGCACATCATCTCCTTTTCCGGACCTTCACCATACACATTTTGTTTACAGTACAGTATAATTTGACTTCTGGTTCCGATGTTTCCGTGGTGCATCATGTACTTCTCCTCCGCCAGGGCCTGTGTGCATCAATTCTCTAACTCTCAACTTGACCTCTGGACTGACACACACACATTTCCCCCAGATACATGTTAAAGCACACTTTTTAATCGTTGTGGTAAGAATACATTCATTGTGAGATATGTAAGCACACCCTTTAACTACTGTGACAAGAAATACATACATTGTGAGATATTAATCCACTACACCACTGTTTGAATTTTAAACTCCTCTGCTCTGATCTCTGATGATGTCGCTCCAGAATCAACCATAAAGGATATTCTGTGTCCATCAACCACAAGTTCCAGAGTTGGAAAAGCCCTATATGCTTCAGATCTTAAGTGACCATAAGTCGGAACCACCTCCTCAAACCTTTTCTCCAAAAATTAAACTGCTTCAGTCAAAATGTTCCCGTCCACACACTCATTTTCAGCACTTTCAAGATTCCACACAGCCGCCAAAGATTTCAAAGCAGGTACTTCATTGCGAAAAGCAGAGGATTTCAGATGTGTGTGCGTGTTGACATTGTCAAGCGAGTGTCTCTGTATCAGGCAGAGAGGCAACACTCCCAGCTGTGTTTGTGTCTCTGTGTGTGTGTGTGTGTGTGTGTGTGTGTGTGTGTGTGTGTGTGTGTGTGTGTGTGTGTGTGCTCTCAGTGTTGCTATGTGTGGAAGCAGTGTGAGGAAAAGGAGGAGAGGGAAAGGAAAGAACAGTTTCAGATCCCCTATGGGTACATTACCAATCTGTTGACCCCACAAGCGTGACGGCTTGCCCCCCTCTGGCTTACAGCGTCAATCTGGTTCCTGACGCCGCGAAGGGTGACCCTTACAAAGTGAACAGTTTCTCTGCCAATGGACTCTTTTCCCACAGCGATGGCAGACATCCTCTTCCCCTGGGTTCCCACATTCTGGCCAGGATCTTTCTCGGCCTTTTCCCCCTCTGCTTCTCCCTCCTTGGCCTCTTCCCCCTCTGCCAATATATTGGTACGTGGAGATGGCAGCCAGATTTAGTTCTTTCTCAGTCTTATCCTTTTTTGTTCTTCTTTGTTCATCCACCAGACTGGCTGCATGTCTGCCGTGTTTCCGGACATCGGACAGTTTTGGTTCCTCAGCCCACCCCACGTAGGCTGCTTTGAATGCCTCAGCAACTTGTAGGAGAAGTCCTTTAATGGCCGCATCACAAACCAGGGTTTCCCAAACTGTGATGTTACCGTCCACCCCCAGTGTGTAAGGTTTTGGCTGTCTACTGTGACGTGTGACACACTCTGTCACTCTTTCGATGAAGTCGTCTGTGGACTCGTCAGCCCTCTGCTTGCAGGTGTAAATGCTTGTCATGTTGATTTTTGTGTGGAAAGTCTTCTTAATTTCTTCGGCCAGGCTGCTGACTGCATTCAGGAACCCCTGATTGTCCGCATGATCCCAATCTGGGTTAAAAACTTGCAGTCCCATTTCAGGCAGTTTGTTATGAATCTTTGCCAGTTCAGTTGCTCTTAGTTTGCGTGCAAGAACACTGACACTCTCAGCACCTGTTGGACGCAGTTCTTTGCAGAAGTCAGTGAAAGCAGTGGCAAATTTCTCACCACACAGGGTGGGATCAGGAAGAGACTTAGCATTCTCTTCAATGTCCTGTGGTGTCCAGGCCCTGAAAACCATGTCTCGTCCACTCGGGCCCATAACTTCAACCATCGGGGCACTGATGTCCGTGTAGCGGTCAGGAGGTTTGATGTCTTGTCTTGTCGACCTGATCCAGCAGCACCTCTTGGTGTCAGTCTTCAAGGCTTCCTGCTGCGTGGGGGCAGATGCTGATGCTGATCCCCCGGGCTCCGAAGATGCGTTGTCTGGGTGGCTGCTGCTGCTCACATGCTGGTTTTGTGGTTTGGCTTGTGGTTGTCGTGGGCCAAAGGCGTACGAGTCGAGGTCGTGGTCAATCACGCTTGTGAGGGCGCTCAGATCAGGATACATGGAAGTAGAAGAGAAAGGAGGGTTATTAGACAAATCCTGTTTTCCAGAAGCTTTGTATGGAGGAGGTGTTCTTTCTCTAGTGTGTGTGCGTGTGTGTGTTGCAGAAACGCCAGAGTCGGTCTGGACATTAGGGACAGAAGCGGAGGGGAAATCGCAAACAGGAATTCAGAACCCAATGCCAAAGATACACCTTTGGCATTGGATTGGAAAATGGCGGCGGTGTTTGAGGCTTGCCGTTTGACTCTCCTACTGTTTTGCCTTTCTCTGCTGTCCGCTTTTAATTTTATTACAAGTGTAAACTTTCTGATTGTGTATGACCGCCAAACATTGCTGGACATCGGTGCCTCGACTGGAAATACGTTACGGAGGACATATACTACAGACAAAACTTCGACCCTGGTGTTGGGCATTCCAGCTTACTTGTGTTGTTTCTGGACTCTGCCTTTCCGATGGAAGCGAGCGCGCCGCCGTGGAAGCCGCGGTGGTCGGCTAGTGCTATTAAAGGCTGCTCTACGGCGCAGTTTCTCCGCCTCCAGGTTGTGCGGGCTGGTGCCTCGCCTGTCCTGCCCATTTCGTGTATTGGGTCCTGTGGATTCCTGTCTGGTTTTTGTTGGTGGAAGCCAGGATGGAGTATTCCAGTCCCGTGGTCCCTGCGTTTGTCGGCCCTGTAGACGCAGGGTGAATCCTAGCAACCTACGCCCTCTCTGCCGGGAATCCCAGATGCCAGCTGATGACGTAGCTTCACAGATTTCTGCCAGGATCGGTTTGATAAATGCCAGGTCGCTGGCAAATAAAACTTTCGTAATTAGGGTTTTCTTTTCCTCTCAAGGATTAGATATTTTATTTATAACAGAATCGTGGACAAGTGGTTTGGGTGACTCCAGCGTCTTCAATGAACTTGTCCCACGGAACTGCGGTTATTTTAATTCTCCAAGGATGTCAGGCTCTGATGGAGGAATAGTGACTGTTTTTAAAAGTTGTTTTACTTGCAAGCAGTTGCCTCAACCTTCGTATAGTAGCTTTGAGCTTAGCCTATTTGAACTTGGCAGCTCTCACACTGTGTTGTGTGCCGCAGTCTATCGGCCACCAAAGTATAACAAAAATTTTATAAATGACTTTTTGGATTTCTTGGCTGATATCATGCCAAAATATGACCGAGTTCTCATTGTTGGTGATTTTAATATTCATGTCTGTTGTCCGACTTCACCTATGGCTCAGTCATTTCTTAATGTTATTGATTCTTTTAATTTTGAACAGTCTGTGACTGGTGCTACTCATGAGCATGTTCACACTCTTGATTTGGTTTTATCTTATGGTCTACCAGTTTTTAATTTAGAAATTGGTGACTCATTATTTTCAGACCATATGCCTGTTTTATTTGAGATAACGCTGTCCTGTGCAAAAGCTAAAACTCGCGCTGCAGCTCGGCTCTGTCGTGTTTGTAACCCTACTACTGCTAGTCAGTTTTCTTTTGCTTTTAATCAGAACTGTACTATCCCAGAGGCTGTGGGAAATAACACTGAGGAACTCAGCAACTGGTTTTATTCTACCAGTAAAGCAGCCTTGGATTTGGTGGCACCACTAAAAGTTAGACTTCCAAAATCCAAGCGTGAACCCTGGTTAAATGAGGCCACTCGGGCTGCCAGGAGAGACTGTCGCAGAGCAGAACGCAAATGGAGAAAGGACAAATTACAGGTGTCCCTCCAAATATTAAAGGAATCTTGGCGCCGTTATCAAAGAATTGTAAATGGCAGCCAAAGAAAGTACCTGTCAGGTTTGATTGTATCAAATAGTCATAATCCTGCTACCTTATTTAAAATTATTAACTCTGTTCTGAATGATTCCAATAGGGGTTTTATGGAGACCTCACCTGCTGTATGTAAAAACTTTTTACACTTTTTTGATGAGAAAGTCGCTTCTATTAGGGCCCAGATCATCCCCACTGCTTATGATCCTTCAGTTGTGGTGCCTTGTTCTGGTGTTTTCCAGAATGTGTGAAATTGCAATCATTGCAGGAGGTGGTTAGTCACTTAAGGCCAACTGGTTCTCCAGATGATGTTATTCCGCCCCAATTATTTAAAGACGTTTTTTCTACTATAGGTCCTTCTGTCCTTGCTGTTGTAAATAGTAGCTTGTCCTCAGGTGTTGTTCCTAAAACTCTGAAACATGCAGTTCTCCACCCTCTACTTAAGAAACCAATTTTGGATCCTACTGTTCTGGCAAATTATCGACCTATCTCTAAATTGCCTTTTGTTTCTAAAATTCTTGAGAAGGTAGTCTGTAATCAGCTAATGGCTTATCTTAATGAACATAAAATATTAGAGGTTTTTCAGTCTGGTTTTAAACCATTTCATAGCACAGAGTCAACTCTTTTAAAAGTTTTTAATGATACACTTTTAGTAACTGATTCTGGTGACTTTGTTGTTTTGGTGCTGTTGGATTTATCAGCTGCTTTTGATACAGTTGATCATGACATTTTACTTTCCCGTTTGGAACAGTGGGTGGGCATCGGTCACATAGCTCTGGATTGGTTTACATCTTATTTGGCTGGGCGTACTTTTTGTGTCTGTCTTGATGCCCATAGGTCCCCCTCTGCTCCACTGTCGTTTGGTGTCCCACAGGGCTCAGTTCTAGGCCCACTTCTTTTCTTATTGTACCTTCTTCCTCTCGGCTCTATTTTTAGAAAATATGGGATTGCTTTTCATTGCTATGCAGATGACACACAGATATATTTACTGCTAAAGAATGTAGACTCCACCTCTCTTCAGTCTCTGTTTTTATGTCTGGAAGATGTGAAGGCCTGGGTGGCCCTAAATTTTTTGAAACTAAATGAAGACAAGACAGAGGTAGTGATCTTTGGCAGATCCACTGCTGATTCCTTGACTAGTCTTGGCTCTTTGGCCCAGTATGTTAAGCCGGTTATTACTAATTTAGGGGTTGAGATGGATGCTGGTCTTAAGATGGAAGCACACATCAGAGCCGTTATAAAATCCAGCTTTTTCCACTTAAGGCAGCTAGCCAAAGTAAAACCTGTTCTTTCCAGACAGCACTTTGAAACGGTGATCCATGCATTTGTTACTGTAACTCACTTTATATAGGAATCAGTAATTTATATACTTCCCAGCTTCAGAGGGTACAAAATGCTGCTGCACATCTTTTAACAGGTACACGAATATTTGACGATATTTCCCCTGTTTTAGCTTCCTTACATTGGTTGCCAGTGCATTTTAGGATTGATTTTAAAATCCTCTTATTTGTTTTTAAAGCTCTTAATGGCCTTGACCCTCCCTATCTGTCTGAGCTGTTACACTCTTACACCCCCTCCCGTTCCCTCAGGTCAGCTGATCAGTTGCTTCTGAGGGTCCCAAAGACAAAGTGCAAGCTCAGAGGGGATCGTGCTTTTTCTGTGGCAGCTCCTAAGCTATGGAACGATTTGCCTTTGAGCATAAGACAGGCCTCTTCACTTGCTATTTTTAAGTCTCTTCTTAAGACTCATCTTTTTTCTTTGGCTTTTGGCACAATCTGAGAGATTTCACTTTGTTTTATTGTGTCTGTTTCTTATATGTATTTTATATTTGATTCTTTCTATTTCATAATTGCATTGTATTTTATAATTGTGTACAGCACTTTGGTCCTGTCGGTGTATAAAGTGCTTCATAAATAAAGTTGGTATGGTATGGTATGGGGGACAGAGCAATTGTCTTCACGACCACACACACTTCCAGTCACATCCAGTCTCCCAGCCGACCGTTTACTATTTTGTTTTCTTTGTTGTCTTTCTGCTTCATCTTTCCAACATTTAAGGCACGCCCGTCTCCATATCCCCAATAGTTCTTCTTTTTTGACTGTCTTTTTTGTTTCTAATTTATTTTCTTGTGTCTTTTATTTTGTCTTCAACCCTTTTTAGTACTGCAATATTAAATGAACCCCCCTGGGGAAATCTGCATGTTTAATCCAATCATTTATGCATGTCATGCTTTCGGACCCATACTTTTCAGCAAGAAATCAAACGTCTCGCCCTGGGGCAAGGGTTGACCCTGGGAACTCTGCCTTTGACCCATTATACTGACTACTCCGCTTCCAGACTTTTTTTAAATTATTATTATTTTTTTTCCTGCGCGAGATCGCCCCACTAAAATGAAAGGCCTCACATCTGATGATCGTTTGGGTATAAGGATCGAGATCTCCTTTCAAATCGGCGTACGTCTACGCAGAAGTCAGGAATTTAAGCACCCTGCCGCTTTCACCCACTACAATAGTGGACAGCCTCTGTCCAACGGGACAGAAGGACTTCCATTGACCAGCTGCAAATCGCTCAGCCCAGTCTTGTTTCCCAGGTGAAAATCGTTCTGCCTCTCCTCCCGCCAGCAGGAGAGTCCGTATTTAAGCTGAAAACGTATTTTAATTAAAGTTAGAATTTTGGTTTAATGTTAAAACTTTAGTCAACTGGCCTGTATTGCGAGTCCTGTTTTATTTGCCCTAAGGATTAAATATAATTGATTATTTCTATAGGTTTTCTTTATTTCTATTTTGTAGGGTACAGTTTTGCAATATTTGCACTGTTATTGAAAAAAATTTTGTATTTTTAAATGGGTATTAAATTTTAAGCTAACCAAGCGATTTGTTTTTTCAAGCAATTGCATTTAAAGAAAATGCTGGAAAATAACTCTCTTACCATCTCACGAAAAGAAAAGGTTTGAATCTGATCCCGCGCCGACGCTCCAGAGCCGCCCTGAGACCAGTAGACCCTCTTAGTCCCTTGAAAATCCGTTCGGGGTAACAGAGGCCAGATAACCTTCTCCGGGCTGGCCAAAGCTGCTCCTGTCCCCGGACACCCTGGCCCGCCGGACGGAGATCTTGCTCATTGACGCCAAAATGTTATGGGAATTCTGAACAGATATCTGACTTCCCTGAGTTGCTGAAGAAGGAGACGGTGGAGTGATAAAGTTCCAGCACTTTATTGAGAAACTAAGCAGAGATTACATGGACAGAGTATTCGCACCCCGCGGCTACAGCCTAGCGTCTGCCCCTGTCTCTGCCCGACCTCGCTTTCAGCTCTCCCTAATACTGCACAGTGGCCTTGGCAGGAGACAACACAAAGACAGTCTATCTTAGACAATCATCAGCCGTACAGTGTTTACGCAGCATTCGGCCTTGCACTCAGTAACAGTGGATTACATACACAGACATCTTGTCTCCTGGCCCTGCAGCCGAGAGGCAACTAGGTCTAGCCAAGAGGTCACTTTGACTGTAGGGCAAAGATTAATACAACACTGTGTTACAACTCTGTCAAGGAATATTGCAATTATGACTAGGTAGGATGGCTTGATGCTTTCTATAATAGAAATGTGGCTGGTCAGCTTGTTTATTTTATGTTAAAATTATTGTGTTGAAAGCTAGTTGAATGTTTGTAACTATAATTGCATTTTGTATAGGCATATTAAAATTTTAGATATCTGAAATTCCAATTTCACTCATCTTATAATCAGTAGCGGATATATGTAATTACATTTCTGCTAGTAGAAATATATTTTTAATGTCAAGAATTATATATCTGATATCTAAAATATTTAATTTTTTATATCTGAAATGATAAATATGACTAGTATTGACTGGATTTTGGAGATCTGAAATGAGATTTCTTCCTAGTCGGAATTCAGTTTTAGACATCCGGAATGTTTATTTTAGATTGGAAGAATGTTATTGTAGATGTCTGGAATTAAAAGCCCTATACACATGAATGGGGAAAGTGACGTAATTTGTACTAGTATGAATTGTATTCAAGATGTCTGAAATGTTTCTTTTAGATAGGACAAATGTTATTGTAGATATCTGAAATGTAAATTTTGACTAGGAAGGAATGTATTTGAAATGTCTGAAATACATATTCAGTCAAGCTAATAAATGTTAAAACGGCCTGCCATACTCGCACAGTACATGGCACTTGGCCGACACGGGGACCCAGGGGTAACTGTATGGGGGGGACGCATGCAGCCAGACTAACAGCAGCATAAGTAGCCTATATCTCGTTTTCAAGATAAAAGCATCTACTAAACAGGCAGCGCTGTGGGCACTTTACTCAGTATAACATAACACAGCACTAGCACACAGCAAGCTGCTGTGTATGTGTGTGTGTGTGTGTGTGTGTGTGGGGGGCCATCGGCGAACGTTATCAACCAGCCGTTCGCCCACCTTGCTTGCCTGTCTGAAAATATTTAGATATCTAACCTCACACCATCACGAACATTCTTCAACGTGAACTAAGTTAGTAAGCGTACATTTTATTGTAAATATTAACAGAATAGGCTAATAACATGACACCAATTATTTTTCAACCTGTTTTATCTACTTACCGACAACTTTACAGCTGCTCCCTCGCTTGCTGGCAAAAAGCTTGCTGGCAAAAAGCTTGCTGGCGAGTGGCGAACATGACTTCTTTGTCAGAAAGACATCATTGGTGTAGACACTTGTCAATCAAATATGTCTGACCAATAGAGAAGCACCGCCCACAGCGGAACGTTTGTGTCAAAATGATTCAATGAAAAAAATTTAACTTTAAAGCTTTTTTCACTTCAAAAAAAATTATTCAATCAAAACAATTTGAACTTCAAATTTTTTTCCATTTCAAATAAAAAAACAAAAACAACAAAAAAACACATTCTCTTCAATACTTTTTTTGCATTTGAACAGTTTTTTTTCTTTGATTGAAAATATTTTTTTGATTGAAACAACTTTTTTGGAATTGAATGATTAAGACACAAATGTCCTACCCATGTATACCCGAAACACAAAAAATTACTTCAATCTAAGAAAACATTTGTAATTTAAGAAAAAGTGTTCAAATGCAATTTTTGGAGTCTCAAATATTTTATTTGCATTCAAAAACTATTTTCGATGATTGAAAACGTTTATCTTTTTATTGAAGTGAGTTTTTTATTGATTCTCTTGTTTGTTTGAAGCAACTTCTTTTTTGATTGAATGATAAAGACACAAATGTCCTACCCATTATATGGTCCAATCAAAAAACAATGTTACTTCAATAAAAAAGGTTGCTTCACACACAAAATAAACTTTTAAAACTTTTCTATCTAAGAAAATGATAGGGTTATTAAAGATAACCCCTTTTATCCTAGAACGAAAACCACACAACACAAGTTTTAGACTGTTCTATAGAAAAGGACAGAGGATACCCAAACGGAGAACTTCACTCCCTGAAAGTTTAGGATCGTCTGCGTCGGGTCATTTCTGTCCTCTTGTCTTTATTGTCACACATCAAAAAGGAGGGTTGGGTCAGAAGGATTCAGGAATTTACAGCATGGGGGTTGAAAAGAAACAAGGGAGCAAGCTTTGCTGCGGCCTTATCTGGGAGAACCATTTGTTCTCCCTGTCTAAGGTTAAATACAACAGAACCTTCCTGAAAGCAAACTCTTAAAACAAACCAAATACCTGTAACTTGATAGAAATAAAATGATTACATTCACATTTCTCCAACATAAAACATTTTCAATCAAAGAAAAGCAGTGTTCAAACATAGTTTTTTGAGTCTCGAATATATTTTTGGATTCAAATACTTATTTTCTTTGATTGAAAAGTTTTTTTCATTGAAGTGAAGGTTTTTTTAATTGAAAATATATTTTTTGATTGAAGCAACCTTTTTTGATTGAATAATAAAGAAACAACACTACCTTCATACTTTCTCCACAATGAACATTATAAAAACTAAATATCTTTCCAGGCTCACCAATGAGCACCTCCACACATGAATGAGAATGGTTCTGACTCCATTTGAGCCGAGGTTTAAAATCCTAGCAGGGCAAGCAAGAGCTCACTTCTCTCACTGAAAGCAAAAGAAAAAAACTGATTGTTCAAAATGTTCAGTTATTAAATGTGTTCAGAATTTAAATCGTTCAATAGTTTGAGACAGTTGAATCCAGATGGGAAACAAAATGGAAATCCAGCTTTACTGCATATGTTGTTTTTTTAAGTCAGACACTCCAGAGCATGCTCAATTTTAATGTTATGCTAAGTTTTCTTTTGTATATGACATCTTACTTTTACTTAGTAAATTAGACATGGATGTTCAGCTGCTTGTTTCATGACAATAAATATTGTCAAAAAGTACTTAAATAAGACTCAATTCATTTTATTTGAATCAAGGCATGCAGATGTTGACACAACTACATACACACACATACATACAAATGTATACACACACACACACACACACACACATATATATATATATATATATATATATATATATATATATATATATATATATATATATATATATATGGGGTGGTAGCCTAGCGGTTAGAGCATTGAGCTTGGATTCCAGAGGTTTTGAGTTCAACTCCCACAGACTGCCACTCTGAGTCCCTGAGCAAGACCCTTAACCCTCGACTGCTCCCCAGGCGCCGCACAGTGGCAGCCCACTGCTCCCCAAGGGGATGGGTTAAGATGCAGAAGTGAATTTCTCCATGTATATGTGTATATATATATATATATATATATATATATATATATATATATATATATGTGTGTGTATATCCATCCATCAGTCCACTTTCCAAACCGCTTAATCCCTCATGGGGTTGCGGGGTTGCAGGTGCCTATCTCCAGCGTTCATTGTACATACATACATTATTATCGAAGTTTACCTCTTAAAGTTTTAATTGAATACCCCTGACTTAAACTAGGAATGGTCAGATTTGTTGTAGTTGCAAAAAAAGCCACGGGATAGAGCCATACCCTCATTTTCTGAAATGCTCCAACTTTACAAATTGGTTTTATGTCAAATTATAAAAAGAAAATTCATTAAAAATTAATGGTTTGCTCTAAAATTCTGAAAATATTTACGGATGTCCAAGAGTGCTTCATCTAACCACTTGATTTTTTTATGGTCATTAAAAAGATGGATTCAGAGAAAAAAAAACTTTATAGTCTTGTACATGTAAATTTCAATGTCTTGTAAATAGGGCAAAATCACCTGGATTTTTACTAAACTGAAATCCATGTTTTTTCTGCATGTGCTTTACAAATAGAGGCCATTTTTATTAGCATTGACCAATCCATCCATCCATTAAATACAGTGATTTCTTCATCTTACAAACTTTTAAAAAAACAGTGTGTGGCACTTTTTAAAACTTCAATGCATGCAGTGAGAGAATTGTTACACCTTATTCAAGAAATACATCCTAAAGAATCTGAGCTCGTTACACAACAAAATTGATTTTAGGTGAATTTTTGTAGATTTCAAGGTTTTTTTCACACTTTTGGAAATAGGCCCCGCTCACTTGTTTCATCATTACCATATTTAATACTTTAGTTCAGGGCTATGACTGGAAGGGAATAAAGAAGGTTTTGTAAAAATCCGATCAGCCATTCTTGCTTAGTAGATTTCTTGACATCACAGCGCCCCCTAGTGATGGACGATCCTCAAACGCGGGTCACGTGTGCAAAATCGTATTTGGACTAAAGGTTATGAAGGACGCCAAGGTTGCCCTTTGTCACCGATTCTGTTGATAACTTTTGTGGACAGAATTTCTAGGCGCAGCCCAGGTGTTGAGGGGATCCGTTTTGGTGGCCTTAGGATTGCGTCTCTGCTATTCGCGGATGACGTGGTCCTATTGGCTTTATCAGGGCGTGATCTACAGCTCTCACTGGAGCGGTTCGCAGCCGAGTGCGAAGCGGCCGGGATGAAAATCAGTGCCTCCAAATCCGAGACCATGGTCTTGAACCGGAAAAGGGTAGAGTGCCTTCTCCGGGTTGGGGAGGATGTGCTGCCCCTAGTGGAGGAGTTCAAGTATCTTGGGGTCTTGTTCACGAATGAGGGGAGGATGGAGCGGGAGATGGACAGGCGGATTGGTGCAGCGTCTGCTGTGAAGCGGGCGCTGTACCGATCCGTTGTGGTGAAGAGAGAGCTGAGCCAAAAGGAGAAGCTCTCGATTTACCGGTCGATCTACGTTCCTACCCTCATTTATGATCACAAGCTTTGGGTCGTGACCGAAAGAACGAGATCCCGGATACAAGCGGCTGAAATGAGTTTTTTCCGTAGTGTGTCTGGGCTCTCCCTTAGAGATAGGGTGAGGAGCTCAGTCATCCGGGGAGGACTCAGAGTAGAGCCGCTGCTCCTCCACGTCCAGAGGAGCCAGTTGAGGTGGCTTGGGCATCTGGTCAGGATGCCTCCTGGACGCCTCCCTGGTGAGGTGTTCCGGGCACGTCCCACTGGGAGAAGGCCCAGGGGAAGACCCAGGACACGCTGGAGGGACTATGTCTCTCTGCTGGGAACGCCTTGGGATTCCTCCTGAGGAGCTGGCCCAAGTGGCCGGGGAGAGGGACGTCTGGGCCTCCCTACTGAAGCTGCTACCCCTGCGACCCGACCCCGGATAAGCGGAAGAAGACGGACGAACGAACGGACGGTTATGAAGGACATGTTAAAATCTGTTATGGTTTTAGAATAATCAGCAATTACATTTAGAGCTTGCTAGCTAACAATCACTTTTTTAGCATTACTTTTTGAAAAAGTCAAAATTCAAAAATCCGCTGCAATAACTTTTTTTATTTGTCCATGACACAGTTATATATGAAGTTTTGTGGGGATTGCACAAAAATGTAGGAGGAGTTTACAAGAAAGGTTTTACCTTTGTAGCCATGTAGCACAAAAAGTAGCTGGAAAACGAAAGATGTGCCAATTCCCTTTATTTTGCAGAAACATCCAATAAACAAAGTGATGTCAAGTTTTTGAGTGTGGGACCAGTAGTTTGGTGGTTACAGGCCGAAACGCATTGTCCTTTGTTATAGCGTCCCCTAGTTGTTGAGGGGTCTGAATTTCTGGGTTTGAGTAGCACATTCTGTACTTAGATACCTGATTCAATCGATGTATTACAAATCTGCATGGGCCGCACAACGCGTTTCAGCGGAGAATAAAAATAATGCGAGAATAATGAAAAAAACACACGAAAAACAATAGGGTTCTCTGCTCACAGAGCAGATGAACGGCATAGCCGTTCACCTGCGCTGCGGGCTTGGAACCCTAATAATGGATAAATGAAAATGTGAGAAAATCACTCTTTTTGCTGTCTGGTTCATTTTTTCTTCCAACTGCAGGGTTTAAATTAAATTTATTTAATAAAGGACTGATTTGGACAAGATTAAGTGTGATTGTGTGTATTATCAATGAAACCTATGTTAAATGTATGAAATAGGTGTACATTTAATTTAATAATACATTTATCTACAGTTGTATGAAGCAGTTAAATGAACAGGGAGAAATCTGTCCATCCTGTGAACAGGGTTACTGTTCACAGGATGAAATTACATTTTAAAGATTTGTCTCAAACACATTCAAGCAAGGGGTTATAGAATATAACCAGGGTTGATTGGATAAACTAAGTCTGGTAAAGCCAACAGAGATGATTAAAATATGCAATTAGAGGGGTTAGAATTGCAGTACACTTTAGACATAAGATGTATCATCCAGCCATCCAGCCATTTTCTGACCCGCTTAAACCCTCAAGGGGTGGGTGGGTGGGGGGGGTTGCTGGTTCCTGTCTCCAGCGTTTGCTGGGCGAGAGGCGGGGTTCACCCCCGACAGGTGTAAGAAGTATCATCTGCTTTCAATTAGAAGTCCTTTTGGTTTGATCCAGTTAAGCTGAAACTGATACACAGAACTACTTCCTGTCTCCTCACTAGTGTGAAAAAACACTTCCTTTTTCTCAGCTGAGCTATTCAAAATAAGACAAAGATATGCAAGAATGCTTCTGATTAAAATAAAAAACACTTCTGGAAACCTACAGAGCAGTGCATCTTTGATTCATTTAGAGGTTTACTGTTTGGGTTTTAGGAACACATGTAAAGTATTTTAGAGCTGGTTTGGCAAAAGTTTCCAAAAAGTTTATAATATAATTCTTTATTGAGACTGACTGCATTGAATGAGATGAGGTGAACCATGACACGGTGGTGAGTAGATATAGCCATGAAATGAGTACGATGATACAATTATTCCAAAAAAAGGTAAAAAACAAAGCAACTGAACTTGTTTTCCGTAGCTGAAGACGTTTCGCTTCCTCTCCAGGAAGCTTTCTCAATTCAAAAAGTCTGGAGTAATGTGGAGTAACAAGCTTTATACAATTGGCAAACAAAGGCCTTGTAATGGCTTAGATAACATGCCAATTCAACAGAAACAGGACCACCCTTTAGTAATGGGCGGTCGTTAAAGCCATTACGCCAGCAGATTGGACCGAAACTGGTCCACTCCTCTGTAACGAGGAGTCGTCAGGGTCGTTATTGGCTTGGCTTAGAGGAACAATGTTTTGATCACCCGAATGAGGGTGAGAGTTAAGGTGATGGTTGGCCGGAATTAATCCTATAGCTGTGTTGTAAGTTTTTGAGAGTTGAAACCTAAGGCCTCCTCCTCTGTTCAAAGTTGTTTTTTCTCTCTTAACGTAGATGGCTTCCTTCACACCCCTTTCAAACCATCTGTCTTCTTTGTCCAAAATGTGAACATTTTGGTCCTCAAAAGAGTGTCCTTAGGAAGGGATGGGGGCAGGGGTGGCTAGGGTAAGGTCGGGGTGGGAGGGGGTTTATTAGGTATATAGTGGGTGAGGGGGGGTTCTGGTCGGGTGGCCCATACGGGTCATGTTGCCCCCCCCCCCGTCTTTGGGGGGCCTGATCCGGGGGGCGTCTGGTCCGGGGGCGGGGCCGGGGGTCGGGCACAGGCAGTCGTATAGTTGAATTGTGGTGACCCCCCACTTGGGATTTTTGGATGTGAATGTTATGTGGGAATGTGTGTACAGCGTCCTTTTTTGTGCTCTCTTTTTGTGCGTCTGTGTGTGGTGAGTGGGGCACTAGGGAGGGATGGTGTGAATCAGATTTTTTTTAATTTTTTTTTCCAGGTTTGGGTCCAGTCCGCTCCCTCTCCCAAGAACATCTCAAGTCTCCGATAGGTGCGGAGCCCATCCCCCCACGTCCTGCCCTCCTCCGCTGCGTTGGCAGGTGCCTTGGCCCTCTGGTGCATTGACGGTCCTTGGGTTTGGGGCGGGTTCCCGGGTGGGCGCCGGCCCATTCCCGGGGGCGGCTTTGCGGGGCCTGGCCCCCCGGGGGGCGGCCGGGGCCCCTGCTGCGGGGGTGGGGAGCCCCTGGGGCCTCTTGCCCCCAGGGCCCATGGCCAGGACCACTTCAGCGCGGCTGGCTGCTGGCGGAGCCCACAGGCTCGTCCCCGCGGCTCTTGGGGGCGTCGGCATTGCGGTGGCTGGGGGATTTCCTCTCGTCTCTCCTCTTTCCTTGGGGGGGGGGGTTGCAGATTTCCTGTGATGGCCCCTCTCGGGCGCTCTGCTTTGGGGGCCCCTTTGGGAGTCACATTACACATGTCAGCTTAAATAATAATACATATGATTTAGCAATGGTATCAAGGTGTTACTCGATTGTATCTGTTGCTTTATGTCTGTTGGTTGTGCTGTTCTTTTTGCGTCTCTTTCCAGGTGATGGAGCAGACAGAGGACATTTTATCATTCTCTTCCTTATATCTCTTCTTTCTTTCACCTCTTCTCTTTCTTTTTTTCTCTTCTCGTTCTTCCTTTACTCTCCCACTTTTCCATTGTAGTGTCCATATAATTTGAAATTCTCCCTGCAGGAATCACAATAAAGCTATTTACATGCACAAATCAAGCGGAGCATTATGGCGAAAGCTGCTTGCTCCACTTGTGAAAGTAAAATCTGTCGAGCTCTATTTGGCATTAAGACATCAATTCTTATTGCCACATTGCTAGATAGGACACCGGGGGGAAGAAGAAAAAAAAAGTGTCTTTTGAGTGTCCTTTGTCCTTAAGGTGTAGGTGGACAGGTGGAGTCTTGTCCTGAGGAGGTAGCTCTCCTGTGTTGAGCCATGCGTCTGTGGAGAGGTTGTTTGGTTTCTCCAATATAAAGATCAGAGCATTCTTCACTGCACTGAACTGCATACACCACTCCACTCATCTTAGGTTTGGGGGTTTTGTCCTTGGGATGCACCAGCCTCTGTCTGAGGGTCCTGTTTGGTTTGAAATGAACTGGGATTTTGTGTTTGGAGAAAATCCTATGAAAATCCTGTGAAAGCTTCCACCTCTTTTAACTGGATTTTGACAAAGGTGTCATCCACATATCTAAACCAGTGGCTTGGTGGTGTTCCTCTGAAAGTTCCCAAAGCTCTCTTTTCCATTTCTTCCATGTACGATGATACAATTATGTTGCAGAGAACTTTCACCTGTCGCACATTGAAAGGTGAGACACACATCGGATGAATTCTGTTAAGAAAAACTGCTGAATATATATTTGGACATTTAGATTACTTGCAGGATATAATGATTACCGTCCAGGATTTATAAACTGAGAGCTAAGTGATTGTGAACAGAAATATCTGGATGTGAATGTGCTTGAAGGACGTTTTGAATAAATGACAAATGAATGAGAGCTTGAAAAGAACACTAATTGCACTTTTTGTTGTTGTATTGGAACAGCAAATAAAGCCTCGTGTTTACCAAACCATCTAAACAGAGCAGCTTATTAAGGGGGAAGTAAAGTGAAATGCTCATTGCCTGAGCCAGAATAGAACAAACACTGCCATCCAGACATAACATCTCCTACGAGCAGGGGAGCAAGAAGAGGAGCAGAAAAAGCCAGAGAACTATGATTTATTATCCTGATACGGACGAGAGAGCCCTAAACTGACCACTAATGCGTGATTATACTCATGTTCATGGCCTGAAGGCTTTCTTTATGTTGCGTTCTTTATGAACGGACAATAAATTAAGGTCAATTAATTAACATTACCCTTCTCAACTAACCCAACTTTTAAACATCAGATAGTTCAGCAGTATTTAACCTCTAACAATGTGGGACTAACTTTTTCATTTTGCAATTTAAGCTGTTTCCAGAAATGCTTTCCTGTGGTGTGAGTTCAGCCAATGGTGGAGAAATGTGCTTTGTAAGACACCGGTCTATTCGTTAAAAACTGTTTTCTCGGCGTTTGTGCTTGGATCCGAGGCGTTGGAACGATAAGGTAGAAGTTTATCTAATTTGTTTCAGCAGCAATGTTGGCTAGATTTACTGGTTTGTCTTCAGTCCTATAACAACTATTAGAATACGTCCGAAGTTCTATTTCATCCCTACTGACCACCAGAGGCGGTGCTTCAAGCATTGAATGATCATACTTGCGCATGCGCAGGTCGAGTACTAATTACAACAAAGTCACCAGTAACCTGCCGGGGACCCACATGACTCTATATAGTCACGTGGCACCTGGCGTTCAATCCCTTTGTTCTTCTCCCGCGCAGGTGTGGTCGTGTGAAGCTGGTTGCTTCTGTGTGTTCTACATGCTATCATAGCTGCTTATTGCTAGTAGCCCCGCGGCCGGGTTTGGTCAGAGCTGCGGGTAAGTTTCGCCCTCCAGGGGCTGCACAAGCTGTTTTCACCTTACCAGGTCTTCGGTCGTGTTGATTTACCACGGTAATCTTGTGGCTCTTTTGACTCACCAGTAGCGTTTGCTACTCCATTGCCTCCCAGGAGGATACAGGGAAGTCTGTGACAGCCGCCATCCCAACGGCTCTTGCCCGTTTACGTATTGACGTTCCTCCCATCCCTGGCCAGGTCAGGATGGCTGTGATCCGCGACCCGGTGAAGGCTCAGGCACTGAACCAAGAAATCTGCACCTTGCTGGCCAAGGGCACTTTAGTGCCTATGGACCCCCTACGGGATCCAGGGGGCTTATATTCCATATATTTTATGGTTACGAAAAAGTCCGGGGACCTACGACCTACGTCCAGTCTTGGACCTCAGAGACTTGAATGTGTACCTGTAGGCCATGCCTTTTCATATGCTGACCACAAAAGGAAGTATTGCTGGCAATTTCCCCGGGCGATTGGTTCACTTCCATAGATCTCAAGGATGCTTATTTTCATGTTCCAATCGCTCCGCCCCATTGGCAGTTTCTTCGTTTTGCCTTTCAGAGGAGGCACTTTCAGTTCAGCGTCCTTCCGTTCGGACTTTCGCTGTCTCCCAGAGTGTTAACCCGATGTGTCGCAGCGGCCCTCTCTCCTCTGCAGGCACAAGGATTAAGGATCCTCCCTTATCAGGATGGCTGGCTCATTTGTGCCGTGACACGGAACCAGGCGGTCTGATATACCCGGTTAGTGCTCCATCATGTGGGATGCTTGGGCTTGCAGGTGAACATGGAGAAAAGCAGTCTGACTCCCTCACAGGAGACTATCTTCCTGGGCATTGCCTTGGATTCTATTTCAATGACTGCTTGCCCGTCACCCCAGTGGGTGAACAGTGTACTGAGCATCCTCCCGGAATTCAGACGCGGCATGGCACCACCTCTTGTGTGGTATCTTCGCTTTTTGGGAATGCTCACAGCCGCATCCACCGTAGTGCCCTTGGGACTGCTGTCATTGCGGCCCCTCCAGATGTGGTTGAACAGCTTGAATCTGGACTCCACACGGAACACTCATTGTCTCAGAAGACTTCGGGTAGGGCCTCAGTGTCTTCAGTCTCTGTCCCAGTGGAGAGTGAGGGTGTTTATGACGACAGGGGTCCCACTCGGCTCCCTCCCGTGTCGTCGGGAAGTTGTGTTTACAGATGCATCCTCCACGGGCTGGGGTGCAACCTGGCAGGGTCAAATAACACAGGGGACATGGTCCCAGTGGCAGAGGAGGGAATACATCAATGTCCTGGAATTATAGGCTGTACTTCTGGCTCTTCAGAGCTTTCTTCCAGGCTTACAGGGGAAGCATGTGCTGGTAAGGTCAAACAACAACATTGTGGTTTTTCACATCAACCACCAAGGGGGGACCAGGTCAAGGAAACTGTTGTGGTTGACTCAATGGCTGCTGACCTGGGCAGCTCCATACTTGGCCAGCCTCAGAGCAGCTTACATCCCCAGGCCAGAGAACATGTCAGCAGATTTTCTATCCCGTCAGAAGCCGCTTCCAGGAGAGTGGAAGCTTCACCAAGAGGTAGTGGAGTGCATCTGGAAGGTCTTCGGCAGGGCGGATGTGGACCTCTTTGCCTCAAGGGACGCATTTCACTGACTCTCCTTTATGCCTTTCCACCATTCAGCCTGCTTTTTCAGACTCTCCTGAGGGTACGTCAGGAAGGGCACAGGGTTCTGCTGGTGCCCCTCCAGGACAGATCTTCTCTCCCAGCTGGGGGGTCCGATTTTGCACCCCATATCGGACCGGCTCCAGCTCTGGATTTGGCCCCTGCAAGGCCGGGGTCCACTTTCTCAAAATACACTGGGTCACTAGGGTGTACAATGGCGAATGCATGGGCACCATCCACGCCAGCTGTCTATGCTAACAAGTAGGCCGTCTTTGCAACCTGATGCCGTAATAAAGGACAGGACTCGGTGCAGTGATCAGTCTCTGACATACTGACCTTACTGATGGCATTACTGGATCAGGGATGGTCTCCGTCTACCTTAAAAGTGTATGTGGCCGCCATTTCCTGTTGGTATGTCGGGCTGAATGGTTGTTCAGTGGGCTGAGACAAGGACGTTGTGCTGTTTTTGAGGGGTGCTCGGCGTTTGCATCCACCCAACCGCCCTGTGGCACCGGCATGGGACCTTTCTCTGGTGCTTGAGGCTCTTCGATCCCTCTCATTTAATAATAATAATACATTTAATTTATACTGCACTTTCTATCAAAAGATCTCCAAGTGCTACAAGAAAAAAAAAAAAAAACGTTAAAAAGCGTTAAAAATAAAACATCTAAAGGGGACCAAAAGCTTTGCTAAAAAGAAATGTTTTAAGGCCTTTTTTAAAACACTCAGTGGACTGAGGCGCCCTCAAGGTGTCAGGGAGGGCATTCCACAGATGCGGGGCAGCAGCACAAAATGCACAAAATGCCCTATCTCCCATTGTCCTGAGTCTGGTTCTGGGAATGTGGAGGAGGTTTGAGTGAGTGGAGCGAAGGGACCGGGTTGTGTTCTGGGGGTTGAGAAGTTCTTTGAGGTAGGCAGGGGCATGTCCATGGGTGCATTTATGTGTGAGGAGGGAAACCTTGTACTCAATCCTGGTGGAGATGGGAAGCCAGTGTAGTGAATGGAGGATGGGGGTAATGTGCTCATGTTTCCGCACTCTCATCAGGATCCTAGCTGCAGAGTTTTGAATGTACTGAAGCCTCTGCAGACTTTTTCTAGGGATCCCAATGAGAAGTGAGTTGCAATAGTCCAGTCTGGAGGAGACAAAGGCATGAACCAGCTTTTCTGCGTCTGGGAGGGAGAGAATGGGACGGAGTTTGGAAATATTTCGGAGGTGATAGAAAGAGGTCTTTCATAGGTGATTTATATGGGCTTCAAAAGTGAGTTGGGAGTCCATTTTTACACCAAGATTTCTAACTGTTGATGAAAGCGGGATGTTACTGCCAGAAAAGGTGATGCTGGTTATGGATAATGATTTGGTTTGATGAGGGGTTCCAACCAGTATGGCTTCGGTTTTTGAGCTATTTAGTTGAAGAAAGTTTTGCTCCATCCATACCTTTATCTCCTCCCGACAGGTGGTGAGTTTTGATGGGGATGACTGTGAGGGTGAGGTGTCAGTTGTGACATTAACATAGAGTTGTATGTCATCAGCATAGCAATGAAATGAAATATTGTGGCAGCTGATGATTTGGCCAAGGGGAGTGAGGTAAAGGATGAAGAGGATGGGGCCAAGGACTGACCCCATGGGGACACCACATGTAACTGTGTGTGGATGTGATTTGGAGTGGCCTAGGGAGATGTATTCTGTCCGGTTTGTGAGATTTGATCTGAACCAACTGAGAGCAGTGTCATGTAGTCCAGTACTGAGGTGGAGCCGGTTTAAGAGAATGCCATGGTCAACAGTATCAAATGCAGCAGATAGGTCAAGAAGGATGAGGAGGGATGAAGAGCCAGCATCGGATGACATGAGGAGGTCATTTGTGACTCTGACTAGGGCTGTCTCAGTGCTGTGGGCAGAGCGGAAACCTGACTGGAATTTTTCAAAGAGGTTATTATGTTTGAGGTGGTCCTGAAGATAAGTGGCAACTGCTTTCTCAAGTACCTTTGATATGAAAGGGAGATTTGAGATGGGCCTATAGTTGGATGGGACTTCCGGATCAAGAGTGGGTTTTTTAAGCAATGGTGTGATAATGGCATTTTTTAAGACAGAGGGAACATGACCAGATTGAAAGGAACTATTTATAACAGCAGTGATCAGGGGACTAAGGGCAGTGATATGGGATTTTACCAGGGATGTTGGGAGAGGGTCCAGGGGACAGGTGGAGGATTTCATCTTCCTGATGATGTTCTGCACCTCTTCTGATGAAACCTCAGGAAAGTAGTTTAGGGGATTGGAGATGGTATGAGTTGGGGGAACAGTTTGGGTGGGAGGACCGGAGAGAGCAGAGCAAATAAGGGCAGTTTTTGATGTGAAGAAATCCATAAATTTATTGCACAGCTCTTCTGTAGAGGCAGTAAGTGGGAGATTGTGGTTTGAGAAGGTGGTTTATAGTGGAAAAAAGCTGCTTGGAATTTCCTGGGTTATTTCTGATGGCATCAGAGTAAAACTGCGATCTTGCATCTTTGAGGGACTGTGCATATTTTTGTTTGTGCTCCCGGTAAATCTGTTTTTGGACAGCGAGGCCAGAGGCCCTGAAGCGGCGCTCAAGGACCCGCCCTGCTGCCTTCATTTTACGAAGCCCATCTGTGAACCAGGGTGCTGAGTGGGTGAAGGTGACTGTTCCTGTTTTAACCGGGGCATTAAGGTCCAGGAGGCTGCTCAGATGGCTGTTGTAGTAGTCCACTGCTTCATCGGCTGATGGAAAGTGTGTGGAAAGATGTTGAAAGTCTGCTGCTAAGAGTTCTTGGTTTATGTTTCTAAGATTTCTGAAACAGATATTACGCTTAGGCTTTGAAAAACTGGATGGGGATGGCAGATCCATAGAAATGGCTTTGTGATCAGATATACCTAGGTCGTGCACCTGCAGGTTGGTGAGAGGGGCAGAGTTTGTAATGACCAGGTCCAGGGTATGCCCCCTAGTGTGTGTGGGGACATCAACAAGTTGTTTTAAGTTAAAGCAGTCCAGTAGTTGGAGAAATTCAGCTGTAAAACGGCAGGAGGGGGTGTAAACATGGATGTTCATATCACCTAAAATTATAACATCGGCTGAGGATGTGCAGAAAGTTGTGAGGAGATTTGACATCTCAGTAATGAATGATGGGTTTGGTTTTGGTGGACGGTAGATGAGGAGGAACAGCACAGGGGAAGGGGATTGACGTTTAAATGCAAGGCATTAAAATGAGGACAGTTTGGGTAAAGGTTGTAGGGATAACTCCAGATCACTGCGATGAATGACTGACAGGCCGCCTCCACGCCCTGTGCTGCGAGCTTTCTGGAGGTAGCTATATCCTTGGGGACAGCTCTCATTCAAAAAAAAAAAAAAGTTTTTTGGTGTGTGCCAGGTCTCTGTAATGCACATATAATCCAGAGATTTATCCAGGATGTAGTCATTTGAGCCCCTGGCATCAGCAGACCTTAAATGGCTCTCACTGAAGACGGCGTTCCTTTTGACGATGGTTTCCGCAAAGCGTGTGGGTGAACTGCAGGCTCTCTCGATGGCCGAGCCCTTCTGCCGGTGGAATCCTGATGGCTCAGATGTTACACTGTGGCCTGACGCAGCATTTATTCCTAAGGTGTCACTGGCAGCAGGCGGTAACCAGCTACTCCATCTTGCTCGGTTGGACACTGTGCCCTGTCCGTGCCCTTGAGGCATATATCAACGCCACGGCATCCTTCCAAAAAACAAATAGCGTTTTTGTTTGCTACGCCTGCTCACGGAAAGGTCAGGCACTTTCTAAGCAGCGACTGGCACACTGGGTTGTGGATTTGATCTCCAAGGCTTATGCCTTGCAGGACCGGCCACTGCCGGCAGGAGTGAAGTGCCACTCTACAAGGGGCATGTCCACATCGTTTGCTGCCATGACTGGGGTGCTGTTGGATGTTATATGCTGTGCGACCTCCTGGAAATCACCTAGTACCTTTACTCAATTTTACAAGGTGAATGTGGCTGCGCCCCATCCCCTTCAAGGAATTCTGGAGCAGCATACATTTACATCACATTAGGTGGATGTCCCTTGAATGTTGCCGATTCATCATGACCTTGTTGACATAAGTCATCCAGTGCTTGAAGCACTGCCTCTGGCGGTCAGTAGGGATGAAATAGAACGAAAGTTACTGCTGTAACTACGGTTCTATGAATCCCGGATGACCGCCAGAGTGCTTGGTCCCTCGGAATCTCTGCTTTTCACAAGAAGATTGAGGGATTGAATGCCGGGTGCCACGTGACTATATAGAGTCACGTGGGTCCCCGGCAGGTCACAGGTGACTTTGTTGTCAATAGTACTCGACCTACGTATGCGCAAGAATGATCATTCACTACTTGAAGCACCGCCTCTGGCGGTCATCTGGGATTCATAGAACCATAGTTACAGCAGTAACTTTTGTTATTCATACCTCTTTCCTGCTGTTAAGAAAAATATCCCAGGCTTAAGGTATGTCTCTCCCCCCCCCCCGTTGCTGGGTAAGATAACACATGAAGGTTTATTGCCGGAGAGGATGGGTCAGAAAGAGAGTTCCTTTGTTCGAAACAGATTCCTCCTTCTCCTGAAAAAACATGGGATGGTCTCACCCTTAAAAAGATGTGTTCAGACTTGTGACAGTTAGACAGACTTTCTGCATCACCATGAGGGCACCATATAATGAACACTACAAATGGTAATATAATACTCTTTCTCCATATTTAATTTCTAATAAATTAAATATGCATATTACAATGTTTTACCTCTGATCAATGTTTTCGCATTTATTGTCAAATCTTAAACTGGGGTAAAAATGGGCCTTCAGTAGTGAAGCAGGATTAGGCCAATACTACATAATTAACAATACCCAGGCTTAAAATATGTTTCTATTTGGAAATGAGATAGGTACCTCCTTGAATGTAACAGAAAATTATTTATTTTAAAATTATTTTTGCTGGTTTTTATAAGCCTATCAAAAAAACATAGAACGTTGATTCCTGTGTTTTCTTCCTTCTGTTCAGTCATAGCAGCATCCCTTTACAATGCTCTAAAATGTACTGCTTCTATAGATACTTTACATACGTTTTATATCACGTTTTTTAAGTGGATTTACAACCAAACTATGTCACATGCTTGAGGTTTTGTAAGATTTATGTCACATTAGAAACAGAGGCACACAAAATGTTTGTGTTCATAAGCATTTATTTATTTATATATTGTGTACATATTCAAAGTACAGAGAGAAAATAATTATATTTTATTAAAAGATAACTAATTCATGTATATCATGATTTATCATTGTTTATGCACTTTATTTAATTATTATTTAATTTAATTTCCACAAATTTTTATTTAAACGTTTAAAGATTTCATTGATTTTTTTAGAGACAAATCAGTAACATGATGCTAAGATAGAAGGATAGTAAAGAGTTGAAAATGAATTAAAATTAAGCATGTTTTCTACATGTGAATAAATAAAACAGCTAGTAATAATAACTCAACTATGTGAACTTCTTGGTTAAACCCCCAGGATAGTTGCTGCAGAGGGGCTGTTTAGGCTGGTTGTAGTAGTACTTGTAGAACAGCCGAGAGCAGAGCTACCAGGAGAACAGAGGCTGGTGATTTTGCAGACTCCAGGAAACCACTTGTGGTCGCAGCTGAAATCAAACACAGACCATTTAGAACAGAGTTTCTTACATAAGCCATATTTTTAAATGAAGCAAAACAAACTGAAGGTCAAGCACACTCACATTGTGAAGGTGGTGGTGTGCTTGATGGGGGCGTATTTGAACTGTCTCCGTTTCCTAAAAATAAGAATTAGGTTTGTTAGACGGTGGCATGTTGATGTAGAGAAACAGTCAAATCTACATGAGGCCTAAGACACAACACCATTAAACCATTAGCTCAGAAAGAAAAATCTTTGCTTAATGCAGAAAGGTTCATTACAATAGTAGCTGTCTGATCACTTTGAGCCGAAACATGAGAAGTCTAATATTTCCGTAGCTGCTGAAGCTCAGGTAGCTTCAGCAGCTGGAAACAAAAAAAGTTCAATACAGAAATCCCACTGCTGATTGTCAAAATCAAATGATTCAGACACACTTCTTTCATAATAAATGTTAATGAAATGCTTTTCATTTCTTCACACATTTCAAAAATGTTCCAGCCACCATGTTAGCTTGGTAGGACATCTTGGCTGAAGTTCTGATCAACACTGAGCCTCATTTATACTGTTTTTAATTCTAACTGGAGAGAAGGAATTTCTTAAACCCCACCAGAACCACATATAGAACGAAAACATCATATTTTACCCTGTGTCACGGTGCCATTTGTAATATTAGTGCCGCCTGTAGTATTCTGGCCTGTCATGTTGGTGGCGGTTGTGTTTGAGCTAGGTGCTGGCGTGATCGGGTCTGCTCTGCCACCTAACAGGCCCAGATTCAGCGTATCCAGGTCAGACTGTAGCTGCTGGGTCACCCAGGTCTGAACCACAGTGTCATTCTCAAACAGCTTCAGATCTGGTAGATTTTCCCCCATGAGACCTCGGACGTCTGTCACCGTCAAACCCTGTTAGAAAAAGCAGGAACAGGAAGACTGTTTGCCTTTCGGTGCCAAGAGTCTTTAATTTTACCACACAGATAATGCAATAATGCTTGAGAGTGTTGGCCACTAAAATCACATCTCATCCTCAGAAACTACTTAGGCATAAACCACTTTTTCTGGTTTTGCTTTCTTCATGTAAACTTACAGATATCACATCTTTATCCAGACTCGTTAAAGTGTTGACATCCATGTTGATGTTCTGTGTTGATAACGTGACAATGTCTGCTCGAGGCGCTCCGCCTGCCAACAGGTAATAAGAAGGTTACCGGACTGAACTCTACTCGGACGGATAACTAGACAGTTAGCATGAAGGCTCACCGAGATAGCCTTTAACCAGGTTGTAAAAGATAACAGGATTATCCCGATGGATGCTGAAGGAGCTGTTGCTGATCTCATAGAGGACTCTCTTCTGCTCAGCTGAACACGATGCCACATTAAGAAGCTTGGCGTTTCTGACAAGAGTGAAGATAAAGATGCACTCAGTGAAGCTGTAACAGCAGACATGTCATGCTAGATATGCTTATTTATTTATTCATGCTGACACCAACCCAATACTGTCTGATGTGATGTTCTGCAACATGCTGGTGTCCAATGAGCAAAGGTTGGAGTCAATAAAGTTCAGCTCCCTGCTGCCCAGGGAATTTCCAGAGGTGTTCAGGTACTTGGTGATGATTTCTTTGCTCTAAATATAACATGAAGAAAAACACATCTAGAGACCAAACTACAGCCAAACGAATGTTTTTGTAGTGTTTACTGTCCATCTGCTGTACCTTTGGCTTTTCCCAGGGTCCATTTTCAGGGTCCATGAGAGCTGCCAAGGTGTCCAGGCTAGTGATGTTCCATCTAGAGATGTCATCAAGTGTTGCTGCGCGAGATACGGAGGCAAGCATCTGTACTTCCTGGTCAGGAACTCCAGTGGGGAAGGACTGGAAGTACAGAGATTAGTACAAAATATGTTAAACAAACACTGAATTTAGAGGTTAAATGCTTTATTCTCATCTTTAAAACGGGAGTACACCAAATGCTGTCTTTAAACTAATTTGTGATAACCAACAAGACTTTGTACTACTTTTAGAAAATTTACAAAGATTTTGAGCACAACCTGCAGCTTAACAACCTCTTTCACTACGAGCTGCCCTTTTTTCAGGGCCCCATGTAACCCCTGGGTGCAAATTCATGCATGCACACATGAGTGGACCCTATACATGCAAGACATGTTCACACTCATGCCTACACACGTATACATGCCAAGGTCAAAAAGAAAACTTCTCTCAATATTTCTTCAGGAGGCTGCGTCTGTCTTTTCATCTTTGTGAGCAGTGAATATAAATGCAGGCAATCCAGGTTTCAATATTTATATTCAAGGTGAGATATAATAAACACAGAATTAATATTTCTGTTAATGGATTTTAATGTCATAAAATTCATAACAGGCAGACACATGCCATGCATCTGGACAGTCTCAACATTTAAGCCTAAGGGCCCAAAGGGTGGAGGAACGCTGGTTTTTATCTACTCAGCTTTTGGCACCCCTGAATGTTTCAGGAGAATTACAATAAAGTCTGTAAAAGCTTTTCTGTGCAACATAAAGAGTTGTGCCTAAAATAATTTGGGAATCTCTGCACCAGCACATGGGGAGGCATAAAAAAAAGTGGATGTCTGAGACTTTATTCTCTTTATAAAAGTAAAAGATGATTCCATAGTACCTGGTTGAGTTTGTTTAGAATGACTTTTTGGTAGCCGTCATCATCCACTTTCTGGCAGATGGAGTTGAGGTTGTCTTTTAGAACGGGGACGTCCAGGCAGAGGTCAAACTGCAGCAGATCGTAGCCAAAGGGGAAAGACGGGTCGCTAACGGTCACCTGGGTGATGTTGCCCTCGGTGCATCCTTTTAGAAATGAAAAAGAGAAAGCAAGGGTTTGATTTGCAGAGGAGGCATTCCAACTTGTGTAATTGAATAATTTGCTGTGTAATATTTTTTTTTTTCTGTATTGAAGTCTTGGTTTCAGTAGCTGGTTTCTAAAGCTATTTACCTGCTCCTCGCTTTGTTAATCGAGGGTTGATCTCTTTAAACAGCTTCTTGAGCTTCTTCTTCTGTGTTTTTTCTTTCCTTAAGTTGGGCATGAACCTCTTAAGGAACCTTTTCTTTGTAGGCTGACAAGGTAGAAATATAAGAAAGTCAGTACTCTCGTGCAAAGAGAAATGAGTTTAATTTGTTAAATTCTGTAGTGCATTGATATCACATCTCAACAGCATAAGACTTACTGCCTTGAACTGGCTCCAGATCGATCCTGTTAAGTACAAAGGAAGAGTCCCAAGGCTCTCCAGTGTCTGTTGGTTCCAGCTTGTTACATCTCTGTAAATCAAGATGTTTAAATATGACAAAAACATCCAAATAAAAGTTATCATCTAGAAAACAATGAAGCCAGAGAAAAAAATGTTTGTTTAACCAGCAGCTGATCACTGTTGGCTCCATTGGGTCCTTTGTGTTGTTGTGTACAACAATGACCACGTAAGTGTTTGCTGCCACTTTGCAGAGACTCTAACATCAGTGTTCCGTATTTTAAGGCTTTTCTAAATGGCAGAGCCCTCTTATCAACAAACATCCCTTTATCCCAATTCATATTAAAATTAAGGACAAAAGCAATTCACTAATTTCTCATACGAACTAAATAAGAGGATTCAGCTTTTGTACCCGTATTTTGTCTTCCCAGATAGCAGCAGTGTTTCCACAGCAGCCACTTGGCCGTCAGAGAGATCTTTGCAGGCCTTGAGGTTTTCCAGGATGAGAGGATCTGAGTTCTCGATGTCGGATCTTTCCAGGCTGCAGGCCATGTTCCCCAGGACCTCCACGTTGTCTCTGCTGAGGCGGGGGCCACTGATCCCCTAAAACATGACAGCCAGGTTATCAGTGAAGCTCTTTACTATACATACAGTAATTGGTAGCCTACAGGTAATGTTTTCTACTATAAAGTAACATATTATGGTAGGGAGACTGGCATAGAAATGTTTTTATAATGGTTCTTGATTTTACTGGGACTCACCAAGCAGTTCTTGGCTTCACTGAACTTCTTTGGGCCCTTGTTCAAGATACCAGAGGCTACAGTGAAGTCTGCAGCACCCAGTGCAGAAAAGTAGGACCCGCAGTTTCCTTTCTGGACATCCTGAATGCTGTAGTGCATTGATACACAACATATTTAGTACAAATGTCTCGTTTACAAGCAAGTGACACAATAATGCTGTTGAGACGGCCAAATGCTTGGAGAAAGACTCACTTCAAGTAGAGAAGCATGTCTGAAGGATAATCTGTGAAGTTCA
Organism: Fundulus heteroclitus; assembly: GCF_011125445.2. Lineage (NCBI taxonomy): Eukaryota > Metazoa > Chordata > Actinopteri > Cyprinodontiformes > Fundulidae > Fundulus > Fundulus heteroclitus. The sequence goes on along the minus strand of NW_023397461.1, from coordinate 16,942 downwards.
GAGAGAGGTCGTCACGGAGCAGGTTGTACATGCAGGTCAGCTGGAGGGAATCATATGAAAAGATTTACAACTCTGAAATGTGTGAACTCAGCTTTACTTCAAGTGCCTTGGTAATTTGCAACAGATCTTACCTGTGGTTCCTTCAGCTCCACCTTAGCCCTGCCTTTCCTTGGCCTACATGCACGGATCAACTGTTTGAATCGGGGTTTTCCTGTTTTCCTAACCGCACCGCATGTGAAGCCTTGCAGCACAGATGAAGAAAGCCTGAATGAAGAAAAGGAAAAGCCCAGACAATTGTTACACCTTATAAAGTCTCGGGAAAAATACATACCTAACGACAAAGTTGGTAAGATTGTTCACTCACTGCTCAGAGTCGAAATTTGTCTCAGCTACATTTGCAAAAAACAAGCTGGCCTATAAAAGGAAGGGAAAAAAAAGACAATGAAATGTTAGTCATCTGTTTTGAAATGTGAAAAGCAAGAAATTAAATTCAGGTTTGGTTGAGTAAACAAGAGTTATTAAATTAAACATAATAACTCTTTACCTTTTACTGATTCAATAAGTATTGGGTTTGTAAAATTGCGCGTATGTACACTTTAGTCAAGAAAAAATATACAACTGTTATTTTTTTGTTTACTTCAGTCAGTAGTAAACAAATAATGTTCAATTTCTTAAATTAACTTGCTTTTATTATGTTTTAAAAAAAATAAATAAAGTGGAACGTTTAAAGCTGACTGGATATTGAATTATTTTCAATGACTAAAGAAGTATACACAGCCATGGTGTTACCTGAATATAGAGATTAAACAACAATAAACACTAGCAAGCGATTAATGTTGATGTTTAGACATTTTTTCCATTATTCTGAGGTCATAAATAAGAATAAAACGCATTTAAACCACTTTGGACGTGTTTGGACTTCGACAGCGTAGTGTCCCAGCTGCACCTGAATGCAGCACGGTGGCCGTTGGGGAAATGCGGAGGTTTGTCCTGCAGGACGTCCAGAGTTTGTGCTGACTGGGTTCTGCCTGCATTTGGACCTTGGCTGAGCTTTCTCCAGAACCAGAACCAGAACCAGAACCTAGTTTCCGCTCCGTAATTCAGGTCAGTGCCTCTTATTGCGGTTTGGTTCTGGTTCGGTCCACCTTTCTCTCTCTCGAAGTGAACCGGATCGTTCAGAGCCAGTAAGTGGACCGTTACATTTGAGGAGGGCTATGAGGTTTAAACATGTGTATAAATTTGAAACATCATGTTGGAAGGGCCGGACGGGCCGGCTCGGGTCCATTAGAGCGACCTGCAGAACTGTTCGACCACCTTCAGGCATTTTTTCACTTATGTCACCTTTGCACGTTTCATTTAGATTGTTTAGATTGATCTGATCTCTTTTAAACCGCGTTTCTTAGGTAAATTGACTTTGGCTGAAAGCTTGTGGCTTAGACAAGGCTCTTAATCACCGCGGCTAAAATGATAAAGAACCAAGTAATGTTTTTTAAAATACATATATAATAACAAATGGAGATTTGAGCAGTTTTCTGAATTTACACAGCGGAATGACACTAAAAACACCATTGATATTTTTTAAGATCAATCTTTAGATCAGGTTTTCTTGTCATTAGGTGGGAAACTGTGCTGCTTTTCTTACATCATTTCCGCAAGTATCAACATCCCATAAAAAAATCCATCCTCTTTTTTTTTTGTCTTTAAAACCTAATAAAAATTAAAGGACAACAAATCTCCTATAGTAGATATTTATCAAAACTGAAACGTTTTCATGTAGCTCTAAGCGAGTTTTGATGCGGTGGACTGAGGGGATAAATGGCTCTGTGGATGGAACAGCTTGCAGACGCCTGGGTTAGAGAGTAACCCTAACCCTACAATAACTTTACCACCATTTAACCCTGAAGGCCTCAACATGGGCGTCTTCATCCCGGGTCAATCGGTCATCTATTCTGCAGTTATAACAGGAAACAGCTCTGACCTGGTCTGATGTCCACTTCTTGTTGTTGATCACACTGATGTCTGCGGTCCCCTCAGCAAAGACCAGCAGGGAGGGTGGGATCTCAGCTGCTAAGGCGTCAGGGACGTTCTGCACCACTTTGGCTGGACTGGTGTCCACAGAAATGATCTGGTGAGCAGAAACATGCATGAGACTAAAGATAGATAGATAGATAGATAGATAGATAGATAGATAGATAGATAGATAGATAGATAGATAGATAGATAGATAGATAGAAAGAAAGATCTATTTGTCATTGTGTATGCACAAAGTGCGTACACAACAAAATTTCGTTTGCATACAGCTTGAAAAATCACAGTAAATTGCACTAATTTTCAGGATAAAGATGCAGCAGCGATTTATGTAAACGACTGAAACGTAAAACATGCCCTCACTGCACAGCAGCACACAGGCTGACTTTCATCATTAATGTGATCATTGTTACAGACTTTGTTTTAAAATCCAACAAATGTAGCACTGCTTTAAACATTAGAAGAAGATGAAGAGAACATTTAACCCATCCCTCACGGAGCAGTGGCTGATATTTCTGGTTTTAATCCCACTTTGCTCTGGAAAGATGCTGATGGAGGAATGTGGTCAGGCTTTATTCTAAAGGTTGAACCTTCACCTTTCTGATAAAAGTCTCCTGGACGACTTTTGGGGCCGCCAGCATGTTGGAGACCAGCAGTGGGTTCTTGGAGGCGGTGAGTAATTCAGCAGCTGAGATCTTGTCCATTAACGCTGAAGGAACTCCAACTACAAGAGTACCCAGGGACTCCAGGGAGGCAGAGCTGGTGATCTGTCGGTCATATTTCCGTCCATTAAAACAACTGTTTAGGAACTGGAACCTGATTCTAGACAACTTCCTATCAAATCAAGTCTTTTTTTACAAGTACTTGATAGAAGAAATAACTAAAGACGTGTGATAATTGCGTGTAACGTCTGGCCCGTACCTGAAAACCTGAAGAGGTGATGGAGCGTATGATGGTGTTGGCCTGGTCCTGTCCCCAGGTGGTCACTGAGCCCAGAGTGGACAAAGAGGAAAGCAGCGCTCCAGGAGGCGCTGAGAGGATCTGGCTGTTTGTCAGGCCTGAAGAGGCACTTCCCAGATCCTGGAACGTTTGCGCTGTGACGGTCTTGATGTTGGATGCCAGGGCTGCAGAAATCTGCAGGACGCAACAGGCATTGTTTATGGCAGTGGACTAAGGTTCTGGTCACATCGACCCTCCACACCATCATGTATTATCATATAGAAATGCTTCATGTAAACCTTTTACGTCAAATTGTCCTGTTTTTAGTACTTTTACCATTAATACAACAGGTAATATTCAACATACTGTTGTATAAATTATCCTTTGGTGAACAGATCAGCATGGCAACACCATCTGAACCTTTATATGGACCCAGATTTTCAGATAGGGTATTCTACTGTAAAGTTATTGCATCAGTGAGCAAACCCAAGAACACAGTGGCCATTATTATTTCAATTAAATTACAACACTTGCATTACAATCGACAAGTTTTTTCATATTTTATGTTGTCAATGTTTGTTTAGTTGTTCTGACAGCAACACACCATGACGTGTGTAAAGGAGGTCTCGATCACAATGGGTCTTTTGCCTGGTTAAATAAAGGTTTAATAATCAAAAAAATTATGGAAAGCTGCTATAGAGGATATTTGTACTTCATCTTGTTTTCCTACATCCCATCAGTAGGATCAACTAATTGCTGCATACCAGAAAAACAGAAATCTTAAAAACGACGTGGGCTACATTGATAACTGGAGAACTTTCTGGGGAAAACCTGGTCTGATCCGGAGAGACGGCATCCATCCTACTTTGGATGGTGCTGCTCTTCTTTCTAGGAATCTGGCCGGATTTATTAGTTCTCCTAAACGCTGACAACCCAGGGTCCAGACCAGGAAGCAGAGCCGTAGTTTAACACACCTCTCTGCAGCTTCTGTACTGTTACCCACCCATTATCCTATTGAGACGGTGTCTTTCCCACAGCCAAAACTTAACAGATCAAAAACTGATCTAAAAGGAACAAATCATAAAAATCTAATAAAAATCAATACGACTCACCCTGAACCAAAAAATAAAACAATTAAATGTGGTCTATTAAATATAAGGTCTCTCGCTCCAAAGACCTTGTTAGTTAATTAAATTATTTCCGATAATCAGATTGATTTATTTTGTCTCACAGAAACCTGGCTACAAGAGGACTATGTTAGTATAAATGAGTCAACTCCCTCCAATTATTTAAATTTCCACATTCCCAGATCTTTGGGAAGAAGAGGAGGAGTAGCACTGAGCAGAACCTCTTTGTGTGAGACCTTCAAGATCTAGTACCTCAGGATCTCTTGTTCCATTGCAGAAAGTCTTCAGCTTGTCCAAGATGGCCATCGTATCATCTTCATTAAGAGAAGAAAATACAGAGCTTGGGATGTCCGAGGAGCACAACAGAGAGCCTGGAAGCCTGAAGGAAAGGTGACGTGTTAGAGGATTTCAACAAAGTGACTGAAACTGGTTCTCTCATTTATTAAATAACATTTCTTCATTAAACTGATGGATAATTACATCAGGAGTCCAAAGGATGGGTTCAACTCAAAAAGCTGGATGATATAGTAGTTTGTTACGTCCTGTGGGATGGCTGTGTTATTAAAGAGCTCCAGATTAGCTTTATCCTCCAAGAACACCTTGATCTTAAAAAAAAAAAAAAAAAAACATGTAAAACAGGCGAGAGAAATTCAAACAAAACCTGCTGGATCTCACTGGTCTGGTGATCAGCTGTAAAATTCAGAGTTCTATTGTTTATCAAGACGTTTCACATAAAGATTTTGAGGAAATACCTGAGTGGTGTTGACAAAGCTGGTGAGATCGTCCAGAGTGATAAATGTGATAAAGCTGCCGATGTAGTTGACAAACCAGGAGGTAGAGTTCAGTTCTGGATCTCTTGGAACGTAGCATCTGACTCCAGAACCTGAGGAAAAACAGGGATTATCAATGTTGTAGGCAGCTGAATTCCCTGATGGTCCAGGATTATGAAGTAATAGATGTTCATTTGTTGGTCGATGTCGTACAGCACACAGAATCAAACAGTTTATGTCTTAAAGTCAGTGGTTAATCTTTCTATTTCCTAATGTTTGCTCTAGAATCCATAGACGCTGCTGAATCAAAAACATTATCAAAGCATAAAGGACTAGTTCAGACATCTGTGCCGCATCAGATCTTCACTCCAAAACCTCACCAGCGCTCAGGTAGCTCCTGATGCTGGTGTACACGTCTTCCCGACCAAACTCAGAGCTGTTGTAGGTGAAGTTATTTCCCATGAAAGACACCCTGAGGAACAGCAAACATTGGAAATGTAAATTCATGCAACCCTTTGTCGATGTTCTATCCATGCGAAACACCGACTTACAGCTTCTGGAAGGCGAGACATGAGGCGTTCTGGACCTGAGTAGAACTAATGAGCTCCTTGGTGAGGAACCTCAGGTAGTCCTTCAGGCGTAAGTTAAACCACAGATCAACCTCAGATCTGCTGCTGCTGCTCAGAGCCAAGGGCCACACACAGGGGAGGATGGTCCTCCTCACATCATCTGGGACGTCCTCCTGCAGGGGCACCCATTAATGACACGGTGAGGAGAACCCACACAGATTACCACTGAGATGATGCTACAAACATGTTAAACTGACGAGAGGGACATACCGACTGTAGGAAGGTGGCGGTGTTGTTGTAGTGGCTGAAGATGATGCAGACATCTGGACTGTTATTAATTACCCCCGGTTGACTGAGGAGTTGACCCAGTTCTGAGGTGCTGATGGTGTTTAGGAGCTGGAGAAGAATAAAAAGGTAACATGGTTTAAATCTCTGTCAGATACATCGCTTTCATCGTCACATACTCAAACTACACCAATCTTACTCTAGGTCTGTTTTCAGCAGTTAAATAATGTTCACCTCTGACTTGCGTGTCGGTGGCAGGAGAGAAATGAGCGTCGACACATCTGGAAAGCCGAAGCTGAGGAAGGTGTTCTTCAGGAAGAGGTAGAAGCTTCCACCGCTGTAGCACTTCAGCGGCGTTTGATCTGTTTTGCAATGTAAAATATAATATTTTACACCCACATGTGGAGCTAGAGTTCAGACGCTCTCCTGTCTTTTTAATCTGTTCTGGTAATTCGGGTGCTGTGCAACATTTTTAAAGACAAACCTTGGAGGATAAGGAGGATGTTTTTGTAGATCTCTGTTTTAGTGATGTTGCTGAGCGTTGTCTGTAGTGTGTCCAGAACGTTTAACCTAAATAAACATTGGTTGAATTCACCAGTTAGAATTTTTTTTTTACACAATTTCAAACAGAATTGTACAGCTGAAACACCGTTTTCTAATGTCCCGCAAACTCTCGTTTGGATGGTAAATAAACTCTTACATCTCCTGGCTGATGACACAGCTCCTGTTTGCCGCGAGGCTGACAAAGCGGTTCACCAGATTTGGAGAGAGGTCAACGAGTAAAGGCTTCAGTCGCATCAGCCACTGCAGGAAGTCATCATCACCGACAGCTGCAAGATCCCCTCTGTCAAAGATCACGTGGAGGAAGGCAGATTTCACCTCCTGTGTGTAGTTCTCCGGCTGGGCCTGGTGGGAAATTTGCTTTGTGTGAAACAGAGCCGGCACCAGAATCAAACAAGCTGCTCATGGTGGTAAGTTAACTTATTGGGAAAAAACTAAGAATCATGCTTTTATTTCCAGCTTTAGAAACATTACAAGCTTAAAACACTACAAAACACAAGCGTAATATAATACTCAAGTGAAAGCAGTTTGTTTGTTGAAGCGAGAATTTTGAGCTGTTTTCCACCATCTTGTTGTGGATGATTGTATGTACGTAAAATAATTTTGATCAAAGCTCCCTGCTTGCACTGACTTACTATTTAACCATTTGTTCATGTGGCAACTTGCAGATACTAGTCACTTGAACTAGTTGAGATCTTTCATAGACTGAAAAGCGAATATTAAACACAACCAGGTACTTTAAATTCTCTTTCCCTTGCATTACAAATGAGATCTGATTTAAATTTAAGCAACATTAAGCATCTTAATAAAAAACATTGTGCCCAAAATATGAGATAAATTCAAAATTTATAATTGATATTACCATAAAAAACAAAGCAAACATTGTCTGATCTTAATCAGCTTTAGAAATTGTGGAGGTTTATACCTTGTGAAAAGCACCTGGATTCTCCCAAGACCATAATCACAAATAAACACAAATAATCACTGAGCAGAACATAAAAATCTATGATTTGTTTACCACAACTGCTTGTGAGAGTGAATCAAAGAAAGCAGCAAAGTCTGCTGGGTCGATGACCGTCGTGACTTTTGTGACATCTTGCGTTCCATTTAGCTGTGAGGGGATTGCTGCAAGCTCCTTCAGCTGACTGAAAGTGAGAAGATCCGCCACCTCAGCCTAGACACAAGAAGCCATCAATCAGTTTAAAAATACCTCAGCCATTCACGATCCGAACTGTTTGCTGCAGTTTAGCAGCAAACCTTTCATGATGGACATATCTTTTCTTTTAGACAAACAAGCCACTGCTGTTCTGGCAATTCTTATTATCAGCAGTAGATGACAGCGTGGCACATGTATGTACCCAAACCCTTTCCCATAAATCCCCTACATCTGATTAATACTATCCCCTTCATGCTGAAAGGTGTTGTTGGTACTAACCTCAAATATTAAAATAAAAATAGATGATCATATCTCATTAACATTATAACTTCATACTACAGATAATGATAGCCATAAAAAATATTTTGTCTATTTACTCTTCTGATTTAGACCCAATCAAATGCATCAATATATGGGTCAAAAAGCAAACCTTTGGGAGGAATGTAATCACCTTATTTTTACCATGTGTTTAAAAATCATTGTAAATATGGTAATTCCAGGACTAAAATGCAATACTTACTCCTTTAAAATCTTTCTTTAAGGACAGAAAATCCTCAAAAGAGGCTTGAAAACGGAACCGACCAAAATATTCCTGAAGCCAGTCTCTGTCAGTAGTGTCAGTCCCAGAGTCGACACAAGAGAATCCTAAACATCAAATGATCAAATGGTTAAATTCTATTGAACATGAATCGCAATATAATGCATTTCATAGAGTCCAGAAAATCCAAAGTTACTATGTTATTAAAAAGAGTTTACCGGAGGACAACTGGCCCTTGAGATAGCTCAATGCGAACTTTAGAAACCCCTGGTTCTGTGCCTCAGACAGTTGGCTGAATACGTTGTTGAATCCTTTCATACTGAATAGAGAAAAATGTGTTAATTCAGTATACTGCTAGAAAAGAAGGAAGATGGGCTTGAAGTTTCACTCACATTTGTTGATAGGAGCTGCAGGAGATGTTTCTTGGAAGGACTTCAAATGTTGTTGAGTTGGCACTTGGGAGGAACAATGGAAGGTAAACCTGGAACCATAACCTGAAGCCCTCAGAGTTTAGAAGGTGGAATTTTGGCACGAGTGCTGTTATTGTTAAATTTAACACATTTTCACGCACGCTGGGGGTGACAACAGTCACGTTAGGCTGAAATGGAAAGAAAGGGAAGTTGAGCAAGATTACAGATTGACTGAAAAAAGCCAAAATATATAAATGAGAGACACTGGTCTTACCTTTGAAAGGCCATCAACAAAGACATTAAAGAAAGACTGCAGGTCTTCCAGAGAAGCTGATGCAGTGAAACGTTTGAATACAGCTATGACCAGGGTGGCATTGGAAAGATTGCTCGGTTCAAGGAGAAACTCAGCTTTTTGTCCAGAAGAAACTGAATTCAGTATAGTTGTCTGTCATATCAAAAGATTTAAGAAGAAAATGGTAAATTAACAGATTTATCCTTGTGACGGTGCAAACATTTTAACGGTCCTTAAAAATTAGTTATAAAATTACCTGAGAGAGGTTGAAGAAGTTGAGCTCAGAATACGTTGTGTATTGAGAAAATGGACCCAGGTTTGTTTCAACCCATTGGGCATCATTGTCGATTCCTTGCCTGCAAACTGAGGCACATATACACACATTTAAACTTCTCTGTATTCAAAGGATTTTGTCCATTTTTTGTTTTAATTATTTTCATTTCTTAGCCTATAACAAAGCCTTGGCAAAGTGAACACGATGTTAATATGGGAGACGTACCTGGTAGGTTGATGACAGCAGCAGAGTCTTTCAGGTATTTGAGTAAAACATCTGCAATGGCTTGTAGTCTTTGCTGAGGTATGGCAGAGACAACCTTGCCCACCCCACTCACACTGCAAAGATTGGAACAAGTCTTTCAGACACAGTCCCTTAAGAGTACTCTGCAGCTTGGAGCATTCAACTCTGGCTGTTCTTAAAATACAACTCACATGACATGATAGTTTGTGCAGTTCACGCCGGTAGTTACACCTTGGAGCATTTGTGGAGTGAAACTTGGAAGGACAGGGACCAGTTTGATGTGGAACCAAGCAAAAAAGTCCTTTTCAGTGAACTTTGGGAAAGATGGACTGATGATGATGTAGGTCCTGTTCATAATGCGATCCCTCACGTCAACTTGGAACTCGGGGACCTGGCAAAGTAGGACAAGAGAGCATCCAACACCACTAAGTTTCTCTGAAGCAAGTCCAACATACATTAGTTGTCCAAGCTTGCAAAAACAGTAGAACTGGATGAATTATTGCCATTTCATTATTTGGAGGCTACAAATCAGCTTTCATTGCCATTAGGTGCAGTTCCTAAAACAGGGATTCTTTGCCGCTTGATGGTGTAGCTTACCTTCTCCTGCTCTGTGAGCTTTGTAAAGAATTGATCCACGTTGTCAACGGCGTTTCCATCCTCCAGTCGGTCAAAGACTCGATCAATCAATTTGGTGTCATTTGAGATGTCTGAGCTCAGCAGTAACTGTGCTACCTGAGAGGGAGACAGTTCTGACAAGGCTTGGGCCTGCAAAGGTAGAAAACGAGAATTTAGGTAGACGTAACTTTAAAACTTCAGGGCAGAAATGTCTGTAGAGCCCCAAGACACCAAGCAACTTTTCTAGTTACACTCACACTGGAGAAGTTTGGATTGAGGGCTTGCAAATCCTCTATGCTTGCAAATTCAGAGAAATTTCCAAGGTTGGCTTGTAGCCAGAGCTGACTACCATTGGCAGATGACACACAGCCAGGGTCTGCAAAATGATAGGAAGTCAGAACCCTGCCTTGTTTAAACCACATGCAATCAAGACATTACCAAGGAGGACCTGGGAGCCTGCCTTTACCTGGCAAATCTTTTCTGGAAAGGAACGGTTGGATGAGATGAGTGAAGACTGTTTGCTTTCTCTTGTTGTCCATCAGTGGGCTTTGGTTGCTGAATGCTTCGATGCTGAAATTTGAGCAAAGGATTTTAACTTCAAAGCAATCTGCAGGTTTATTTCAGACAGTGTGTACGGTCATGCAGTAAGTCTGGCATCTACTTACACAATCTGGTATGTCTGGCAGCTGAAGTTGTATGAGCCAAGGCAGGAGAGGAAATTTGTTGACGGAGAGGCCAGGAACGGACGGAGCTCTGTCTGGAACCGACTTCTAATGGCATCCTCACTCTTCAGTTGATCCTGAGTGAGGGTTTTAACTACCACTTCTCCCAGAGCATCAAGAGAATTTGAATAGGCAGAGTTCATGGTGGTGGGGGCCTAGAAATGGGAGATAAATCAGTTGGATGTAGAAGTAACAGCAAAAAGCCTAGAGTATTTCGAATTGATTGCGTTGGATATACCATGGTGGCGAACAGTCGGAGAGCCTGTTGGAGCACGGAAGATGCTTTTTGGAAAAGAAGCTGCCAAACTTCCACCACATATGGTGCGTTACTTTCCACAGAGCATTTCAAGAGTGTGGCCAGGTTGGCTGCTGTGAGTTTTGTTGGCTAAAGAAGAAGAAAAGCAAACTTTGAATGTGTTGTTTTTCCCACAATATACTACAGCCAAGATCAAAATGTTGTCTTATAGCTTGCACATGAGCATCTTACCGTGGCACAGGCATGTTCAACGACAGTAAAATTGCACACGGCTGAAGTGGAATTGTCATCTTCCAGTGTTGTCTGGAGTTTGGAGCTGTGCAGAGTAATGAGAAAACATTGCAACCTTAGTTACACTTTGTAAACTTATTTGCTAAGTCAGCGTCATTTGCTAAGTCAGCGTCATTTGCTAAGTCAGCGTCATATACGATGGCCAGGCTCTTACCTGTCTACCCCAGAGCAGATTAGCATTTCTGTAAAAAACAACAGATTTGTGCGTCATATGATGGTATTTGACTAATTCGGCATTTTCATCAATTTCTAAACGAGCCATATTCAGCAGACTTACCATCAACATGTGTCTCTTTGCACTGAGGACAAACAAAGCAACAATTGTTAGATTAGTCGTAAAAGCTTCTCAAAAGGAGAAAACATTTGTATCATTACTGTTACAATTGAAATGCAGAACAATTTAGTCCTTTAAATGTACATGGCATGGTGTAGATATTCTGTGTAATACACTGTTGAACCTGGGCTTACCTTGAAAGAATCAAATTCTGCACAAGCTGTTGGAAAGAAAACAGAAAGTAGACATACCGTCAATATGTATTTTAAACTACCAGTGGTACTGGGCTTTTCTCAAGGTACTTGGTCAGCAAGGCATTCTCCACACAAACCTGGGAAGGTCTTCTGTAGTGATGCCAAGCTAGATCTCACGCTCTTTGAAATGTCCAGTGGCAGGAATTTCAGGCTTTGCATTAGACCAGTGACTCTGAAAAGGAGAAAACATTCATTATAGGGACAAGTATGGAATCATAGTTCGATATGGATCAAACCCAACAAATCAGATTCCTGTCTTAAGGGTCATGTCTTACATAGCTTTGTAGGATTCACAGCTGATGTTACTGGGTATCACCCGCAGGCTGTCAGGATGGATGCTTGCTATCACAGGAGACAGATAGACTTGGAACCAGAGCTCGTAGTCTTCTGCTTCAAAGGAGGCAAGTTTAGGAGCAAGGCTGTTCAAAGTCAGGTTTAAGATGGTCTCTCGTACAGCCACATTTTGGATGAAGGTTGTGTTTGTCTGCAAAGAAACAGATCCAAATTGTAGCTCAGGAGGAGTTTTTATTCCAATAAAATCCTGCAAAATGATCAGCGGGGTTTGCGGCAACAAGGACATTGGGACAAATGTGTCAAAGTTCCCGTTTGGCATTTACCTGCTGGAGAGTTGTTGTGAACTCTTGGAAAAACTGAGCGAGCTGCTCTGTATTCCCGGACTCTGTCAAGTTTGTGAGCACCTCCTTCACAAGGGTGGCGTCCTCCAAGGCACCGCTGTCTGGATCCGTTAGAAGCTCAGCTTTTTGGGTTGGTGAAAGAACGGTCAAAAGTGCTCCCTGGTGACAGAAAGAAGGAGAATATTTGAATTTCATTTCTCTTTGACCTGACACTCAAAGCCGTGTGTGGACCTGCCACAAAGTGGAGATTTTGTTCTTGCTTTTGCAGAACATCTACAGTAGGATGTCTCTTACCTGAGAGAGGTTGAAGAATTTGAGCTCAGAATACGTTGTGTATTGAGAAAATGGACCCAGGTTTGTTTCAACCCATTGGGCATCATTGTCGATTCCTTGCCTGCAAACTGAGGCACATACACACACATTTAAACTTCTGGGTATTCAAAGGATTTGTCCATTTTTTGTTTTAATTTTTTTTTCTAAGCCTGTAACAAAGCCTTGGCAAAGTGAACACAATGTTAATATGGGAGACGTACCTGGTAGGTTGATGACAGCAGCAGATTTTTTCAGGTATTTGAGTAAAACATCTGCAATGGCTTGTAGTCTTTGCTGAGGTATGGCAGAGACAACCTTGCCCACCCCACTCACACTGCAAAGATTGGAACAAGTCTTTCAGACACAGTCCCTTAAGAGTACTCTGCAGCTTGGAGCATTCAACTCTGGCTGTTCTTAAAATACAACTCACATGACATGATAGTTTGTGCAGTTCACGCTGGTAGTTACACCTTGGAGCATTTGTGGAGTGAAACTTGGAAGGACAGGGACCAGTTTGATGTGGAACCAAGCAAAAAAGTCCTTTTCAGTGAACTTTGGGAAAGATGGACTGATGATGATGTAGGTCCTGTTCATAATGCGATCCCTCACGTCAACTTGGAACTCAGGGACCTGGCAAAGTAGGACAAGAGAGCATCCAACACCACTAAGTTTCTCTGAAGCAAGTCCAGCATACATTAGTTGTCCAAGCTTGCAAAAACAGTAGAACTGGATGAATTATTGCCATTTCATCATTTGGAGGCTACAAATCAGCTTTCATTGCCATTAGGTGCAGTTTCTAAAACAGGGATTCTTTGCCGCTTGATGGTGTAGCTTACCTTCTCCTGCTCTGTGAGCTTTGTAAAGAATTGATCCACGTTGTCAACGGCGTTTCCATCCTCCAGTCGGTCAAAGACTCGATCAATCAATTTGGTGTCATTTGAGATGTCTGAGCTCAGCAGTAACTGTGCTACCTGAGAGGGAGATAGTTCTGACAAGGCTTGGGCCTGCAAAGGTAGAAAACGAGAATTTAGGTAGACGTAACTTTAAAACTTCAGGGCAGAAATGTCTGTAGAGCCCCAAGACACCAAGCAACTTTTCTAGTTACACTCACACTGGAGAAGTTTGGATTGAGGGCTTGCAAATCCTCTATGCTTGCAAATTCAGAGAAATTTCCAAGGTTGGCTTGTAGCCAGAGCTGACTACCATTGGCAGATGACACACAGCCAGGGTCTGCAAAATGATAGGAAGTCAGAACCCTGCCTTGTTTAAACCACATGCAATCAAGACATTACCAAGGAGGACCTGGGAGCCTGCCTTTACCTGGCAAATCTTTTCTGGAAAGGAACGGTTGGATGAAATGAGTGAAGACTGTTTGCTTTCTCTTGTTGTCCATCAGTGGGCTTTGGTTGCTGAATGCTTCGATGCTGAAATTTGAGCAAAGGATTTTAACTTCAAAGCAATCTGCAGGTTTATTTCAGACAGTGTGTACGGTCATGCAGTAAGTCTGGCATCTACTTACACAATCTGGTATGTCTGGCAGCTGAAGTTGTATGAGCCAAGGCAGGAGAGGAAATTTGTTGACGGAGAGGCCAGGAACGGACGGAGCTCTGTCTGGAACCGACTTCTAATGGCATCCTCACTCTTCAGTTGATCCTGAGTGAGGGTTTTAACTACCACTTCTCCCAGAGCATCAAGAGAATTTGAATAGGCAGAGTTCATGGTGGTGGGGGCCTAGAAATGGGAGATAAATCAGTTGGATGTAGAAGTAACAGCAAAAAGCCTAGAGTATTTCGAATTGATTGCGTTGGATATACCATGGTGGCGAACAGTCGGAGAGCCTGTTGGAGCACGGAAGATGCTTTTTGGAAAAGAAGCTGCCAAACTTCCACCACATATGGTGCGTTACTTTCCACAGAGCATTTCAAGAGTGTGGCCAGGTTGGCTGCTGTGAGTTTTGTTGGCTAAAGAAGAAGAAAAGCAAACTTTGAATGTGTTGTTTTTCCCACAATATACTACAGCCAAGATCAAAATGTTGTCTTATAGCTTGCACATGAGCATCTTACCGTGGCACAGGCATGTTCAACGACAGTAAAATTGCACACGGCTGAAGTGGAATTGTCATCTTCCAGTGTTGTCTGGAGATTGGAGCTGTGCAGAGTAATGAGAAAACATTGCAACCTTAGTTACACTTTGTAAACTTATTTGCTAAGTCAGCGTCATTTGCTAAGTCAGCGTCATTTGCTAAGTCAGCGTCATATACGATGGCCAGGCTCTTACCTGTCTACCCCAGAGCAGATGAGCATTTCTGTAAAAAACAACAGATTTGTGCGTCATATGATGGTATTTGACCAATTCGGCATTTTCATCAATTTCTAAACGAGCCATATTCAGCAGACTTACCATCAACATGTGTCTCTTTGCACTGAGGACAAACAAAGCAACAATTGTTAGATTAGTGGTAAAAGCTTCTCAAAAGGAGAAAACATTTGTATCATTACTGTTACAATTGAAATGCAGAACAATTTAGTCCTTTAAATGTACATGGCATGGTGTAGATATTCTGTGTAATACACTGTTGAACCTGGGCTTACCTTGAAAGAATCAAATTCTGCACAAGCTGTTGGAAAGAAAACAGAAAGTAGACATACCGTCAATATGTATTTTAAACTACCAGTGGTACTGGGCTTTTCTCAAGGTACTTGGTCAGCAAGGCATTCTCCACACAAACCTGGGAAGGTCTTCTGTAGTGATGCCAAGCTAGATCTCACGCTCTTTGAAATGTCCAGTGGCAGGAATTTCAGGCTTTGCATTAGACCAGTGACTCTGAAAAGGAGAAAACATTCATTATAGGGACAAGTATGGAATCATAGTTCGATATGGATCAAACCCAACAAATCAGATTCCTGTCTTAAGGGTCATGTCTTACATAGCTTTGTAGGATTCACAGCTGATGTTACTGGGTATCACCCGCAGGCTGTCAGGATGGATGCTTGCTATCACAGGAGACAGATAGACTTGGAACCAGAGCTCGTAGTCTTCTGCTTCAAAGGAGGCAAGTTTAGGAGCAAGGCTGTTCAAAGTCAGGTTTAAGATGGTCTCTCGTACAGCCACATTTTGGATGAAGGTTGTGTTTGTCTGCAAAGAAACAGATCCAAATTGTAGCTCAGGAGGAGTTTTTATTCCAATAAAATCCTGCAAAATGATCAGCGGGGTTTGCGGCAACAAGGACATTGGGACAAATGTGTCAAAGTTCCCGTTTGGCATTTACCTGCTGGAGAGTTGTTGTGAACTCTTGGAAAAACTGAGCGAGCTGCTCTGTATTCCCGGACTCTGTCAAGTTTGTGAGCACCTCCTTCACAAGGGTGGCGTCCTCCAAGGCACCGCTGTCTGGATCCGTTAGAAGCTCAGCTTTTTGGGTTGGTGAAAGAACGGTCAAAAGTGCTCCCTGGTGACAGAAAGAAGGAGAATATTTGAATTTCATTTCTCTTTGACCTGACACTCAAAGCCGTGTGTGGACCTGCCACAAAGTGGAGATTTTGTTCTTGCTTTTGCAGAACATCTACAGTAGGATGTCTCTTACCTGAGAGAGGTTGAAGAATTTGAGCTCAGAATATGTTGTGTATTGAGAAAATGGACCCAGGTTTGTTTTCAACCCATTGGGCATCATTGTCGATTCCTTGCCTGCAAACTGAGGCACATACACACACATTTAAACTTCTGGGTATTCAAAGGATTTGTCCATTTTTTGTTTTAATTTTTTTTTCTAAGCCTGTAACAAAGCCTTGGCAAAGTGAAACACAATGTTAATATGGGAGACGTACCTGGTAGGTTGATGACAGCAGCAGATTTTTTCAGGTATTTGAGTAAAAACATCTGCAATGGCTTGTAGTCTTTGCTGAGGTATGGCAGAGACAACCTTGCCCACCCCACTCACACTGCAAAGATTGGAACAAGTCTTTCAGACACAGTCCCTTAAGAGTACTCTGCAGCTTGGAGCATTCAACTCTGGCTGTTCTTAAAATACAACTCACATGACATATAGTTTGTGCAGTTCACGCTGGTAGTTACACCTTGGAGCATTTGTGGAGTGAAACTTGGAAGGACAGGGACCAGTTTGATGTGGAACCAAGCAAAAAAGTCCTTTTTCAGTGAACTTTGGGAAAGATGGACTGATGATGATGTAGGGTTCCTGTTCATTTAATGCGATCCCTCACGTCAACTTGGAAACTCAGGGGACCTGGCAAAGTAGGACAGAGAGAATCCAACACCACTAAGTTTCTCTGAACAAGTCCCGCATACATTAGTTGTCCAAGTTGCAAAAACAGTAGAACGATGAATATTGCCATTTCATCATTTGGAGGCTACAAATCGCTTTCATTGCCATTAGGTGC
>NW_023397460.1:0-26767 GCF_011125445.2 Fundulus heteroclitus | reverse complement strand
GAGAGGTTAAGGGCCTTGAGCCCTATTAGAGCCCCAGTCCTCCATTCATTGTGTGGACAGTCAGCTTTCAGAGCTTTTTAATGGTCATCACTGCCTGATTCTCCCAGAGGTCTGACTCTGAGGCTTATGGTCACAAGGGGTTGTTAGGGGCCTGCATGGTCCCGTCAGTAGCCTGTAGCCAGGTCCCGTCTGTAACCTGTAGCCAGGTCCCGTCTGTAACCTGTAGCCAGGTCCCGTCTGTAATCTGTAGCCAGGCGCCCTATGAAGCCTGTAGTTTGGCGCTGCCTGAACTCTGTAGCCCGCCGCAGCCTTAACCCTGTAGCCCGGAGCCACCTGAACACTGTAGCCTGGCGCCTCCCGGGGGCCGCTAGCTCGGCGCCTCCCGAGCCCTCTTTCACGGGTCCTCTTCCGACTCCGCCGCCAAGGGGCCTGCATCGTTGCTGTCCGACAAGGGGCTTGCATCGTCGCTGCCCGTCACGACCCCACCCTCGAAGGGTCCTGCTCGGTTGCCGGCCACCTGAAGCTCTGCTCCAGCCGCCAGGTCGCCTGACACGCCGGGGCTGTCCTCGGGACGCCCAACGGACTGCCTGTCATGCCAGGATATGTACTCGGGATGTTCCCATAGTTTAGTTCGCCCTGTTTTGGTTGTTTTTTGTTTCAACTCTGACCCTCCGTCCAGTACCTCCTCAGCCCACCCGGTCTGGGTTATTTTGTTTTGGACTCCTTTTTAAGGCCATCTGGAATCCACCCTTGGGGAAGGGGTTCTATCATGATTTGAGTTTTGGTTGTGGTTTGATCTTGTTCTTTTATGTTATCAGTCAGGGTTCTGTAAGCTTTTAGTTCAGTCTGGTTTACCTGCCAGCCCACTTACCTGTCATTTGGTATTTGATTCTGTGGATGTTATCAGTTTATTTGCTATCTGCCATGTTTTAGTTTTCCCAGTTTTCTGTTATTATTTTGGTTTCTGGCTTCCCTTCTGTTTTCTGTTTGGGATCTCGGCACTGATGGCTGGTTTGATTACTCCTCTTTACACACCTGCTCTGCTCCACCCCGCTTGCAATTATCTTTTACCGGTTTCACCTGTTCCCAGCTCTATATAATTCCCCTGTTCAGTTCAGTCATCAGTGCCAGTTTGTCTGATCCAGCATTCAAGTGCTTGTTGATAATTTTCTGATTTGTTTCCAGCATTCTGAGCCATCCTCTCTCCTGCTATCTGTTTTACCCAACCTGATTCTGTGCCTGGACTAGTTGAGCTTGCTGTTCCTAGTTTATCCTTTAAGTCTTTTAAGTTTTTTCCCTGGACTGTTTTTGGATTATGGATTCTTGTTTTTTTCCCTTTGTTTGATTCTCTGCCAGCATCAAGTTTTCTGGTTCCTGTTTCCCTGTCGGTCAGAAAATTATTAATTTTATCCACACACTGTTTGTCTGGCTGAATATTGGGTCCATACTCTGAATCGTTACAGAATACACAGTTTACATAAATACTGAACAGAAAACTAATCAGATAACAAAAATAAGGATCTAGGGATGAACAATAATAAGGAGTAACATAACCAGACTGTAGCATCCTCAGGGAGCTACAACAAATAATCAAACCCCTGGGGATCCCGACAGTTGTGCCCTGCAATCAAAGTATACAAAGGGTTTAGGTTTTCTTCCAGCAGGATGTAGTGAGAGTTAAGTCAGTCGGACAAATGCACAACTGAGAGTGTCACAATGCAGAAATGCAATGTGTGCAGTACCACATTGATTGTATAAGCCACTGCTCCAGAATTTAGTTACTACACAAATGCTGTTGCAATGATTTGATATTAGTGTTACTTAATCAAATGCTACTTTAAGATTACAATCTGCATCAGTTATCTCTGGATACCCCAGCTTTATCTCGCAATCAAAAAAAAAAAAAAAACATAACCGTTAGTTTAATTGGACTCTATAAACTCCTTGCCCAGTGACCACTGGAAATGGGCACCCTCCACCCTCCACCCCTGCAAGGATAAGGATGGATAGATATTTTAGCACTGAGCATTAAACTTTGAGCACAAGATTATCAGCTGTTATCTAAGTATATTAAACAAAAACAAACAAACCAAAGAATTACAACACACCTAGGTGGAAAGTACTTGATGTCTACTCATGCAGGAACACTATCAACATTTTATGCCCTTCATTCCGATAAAGACAGGGCACCTAACAGGAATGCAACTTACATGCTATACACATTTCATATATATGAAAACCCCTGATGGTTCATAAAATGTGCTTTTTCTTTATATTTCACATTAAAAGCATAGATAAAGCAGAATTTGTAGTGGGATAAAAAAACAGTGTTACAACAGCTTTAAAGAAAAAAAAAGAAGTCAAAACAAATAGACGCATTTTGGAAAATGTTTCATCTTTGTTGACAATGAAATTGAAGCGATGCATCTTGCAGTAGGTGATGGATGGTGGTAAAAATAGCGGCAGATGTAGATAGAAAGCTCCAATCCTCACCGGAGAAGGGCAAGGCCTTTTCAAAGCCTGCTTACGTGTTTGTTCCCAGCCCCTTAATTAAGAGACCCTCTGTCACCACAAGTGCGACTCCACATGAAGTTATACTGCACGACAGAGCAGAAAGGTGGCCAGATTGCTTTTGGGCCCTTATCCGTTCACTGGTGTTCCTCTTCTTGTATTTTTCAATTTTTCTTAAGAGATATTTAGTTACAGGATTTTTGTGAGAAATAGTGTTTGTCATCTGAAGTCAGTTTTTGGCATCTTGCTTTTGTAATGCAATTTTAATATAGTCTCTGAACTATTCTCAATATATGCCTCCTCATTTTGTGTGCATTTCTATCTTAATTTTCTAATTTACTATAACAGAGCAATGGCAGTGAGAAATAAAATTGTATTAATCAAAAATAAGATGCTAATATATTCAATAATGTTGTTCCATGTTACAAATTCTGTTTAATATAACATTACAATATTACAATCTATACACATGGCTATTTGTACAAAAATACAATTCAACAGATTTGGAAAAGGCTATGATTGTCATTGACAGATTACTTTATATACATATGGAATTGATGCAATAAAAAATAGACAATTAAATACTCCAGAACAAAAGTATCAATGAGTGTCAATGATTCCAGTAAAATGACAGATCACAAAAAGTGTCAAACTTAGCCCAAAGATCAGGTTACACCCCTGGACCCTTGCATGGTGGGAGAGATCCCTCCCAAGTGCATGCATGGTGGAGCCCCCTCCATGTGGGTCCACTGCCTGCATGAAGCAATGTGGCGATTAACTGCCATACAAGCTGGGTAGCAGGCAAGGGCAGAGGCCTTGGTGTGCTAATTCCAAGCAGCATAATCAGGTTTTTCGGACATGGAATGTCACCTCCTAGGTGGGTAGGGAGCCAGATCTGGGGTGTGAGATTAAGCGGTACAAGACAGAAATAGCTGGGCTATTCTTTATGTACAGCTTGGGCTCAGGAGTCCATCTCCTGGAGAGGGCTGGACTCTCTCTTGCCCTGGTTGCCCAGACAACAAGGTATTGGTTGAGTATGGGGATACTCACAAGCTGATCAAATTGATAAGTTAACTGCTCAGCTAATAAACTCTTTGCCCTTTTCTCAACAGTCTCAGCCACAATTCACAGGCCCCCTCCATCTATCCCTTAGTGTCAGCTATAAGATATTCACTCAGTGCACCAAAAGCCCTTCTCTGGAGATGTAAATAAGCATTATTGAGTCATCCTGCAGAGTTCTGTCATTCTTTCCTAGAAACTGCAACTATAACAAAGTGATCAATCCAACATAATATTTTACAGTCTTAATCTACTGCAGGGCAAAGCCTTTACAGTTGGCTGAAGCACTATATACACACAAAGTGCTAACTGAGCCAACCTATGAGGACTTTTTGTTTAGGTTTACACTGAAAAAACATGTAATAACCATGTTGGTCCATGGGGAAATGTAGTGTTGTTACAATTTGGCTCCTTAGTATGTTTCAGTCCTATGTTTTATTTGATGTTTTTTTAGTTTGCAACCAAGTCACAGAACTAGCAAGTTTCTCCCAGCGAAAATAAAAAGAACATGGCTGCCATTCCCTGTACTTTTTGTGGAAAACTCAACAATTAAATGCAAATGCAAATTTATTTGTATGGCCCATTTCAGCACAAGGACAATGCAAAGAGCTTTACATGATTAAAACATAGGAAAATAAAAACTGAATAAAAGCATGTGGGAAAAAAGCAGTTGGAATAAAATGTGGGCAAATTTAAAAAAAATATAACATAGTAAAAAGGAACCTAAACGCAAAAATGTATTCCTTTAAAAACAGTTGTACTACAAACTTAAACTAATGATGTTTCAGTTAAAAGTTTAATTATAAAAGTCAAAGGCAATTCTAAACAAATTGGTTTTTAACCTTTATTTAAAAAGCTTTCAGCACTTTTAATGTCTTCTTGAAGTTTGTTCCAGGTAAGTGGAGCATAGGAACTAAATGCTGCTTCTCCTTGTTTGGTTCTGGTTCTGGGTACACGCCCGCTGACAGGGGGGAACAAACGGGTCAGTTGTCCTGGGCCCAGGACAGAGGGGGGGCAAAACTGATACTCTGACCATTAAAATGGTCATTGTTAGTCAGTGCGTGCTTCACCGAAGTCTTCTGTCTGTGTCACGGCACTTTGCTGCTCCCCCTCTCCTGTCGTACATAGCTCAGCGGCACCAGCCAATCAGCACGCAGGCTCAGCCTGGCCCGCCCACTCAGCTCTCTCTCACAAACAACCTGCTGCTGCTCAGACTCGGAGAGAGAGAGACCGCGGGAGCGGAAAAACATGAAGTGGGAAAGTAGCGCCGTTTGTCAATATTTTAATACCGTAAATTAAATCAAGCTGTATGTTTTGTAAAAAGCTGGTTAAATTCAGTGGAAACACAACAAATTTATATAAGCTAGTGAAAAACCATGAGCAAGAAAACGTTGAGCGACAGACTGACGTCACTGACTGAGGCGTTTCAGTCCTCCAGAGAACATCCAGGTAGATAAGAGTGGTCATTTTCAGCAGCAATTCATGTTAACTTTCAAAGTTAACATATGTTACTGGAGCCCACACATAAAATGTAATTAAGACCTTGAAAGAACCCAGTACATATATCCTATTAATAAGTGTTATTTAAGATAAGGTAACATTAGCTAATCCTTTATTCATCCCACGACGGGGGAATTTATAGGATTAAAGCAACAGGCAGGTACACACAACACAGACAAAATTACATAAGGATTGAAAGATATAAAAGGTGGATTAGGAAAAAAACACTGAACAAAACGTTATTATTATTATTATTATTCATCCATCCATCCATCTTCCAAACCGCTTTATCCCTCATGGGGTCGCGGGGGTTGCTGGTGCCTATCTCCAGCGTCACTGGGCGAGAGGCGGGGTACACCCTGGACAGGTCGCCAGTCTGTCGCAGGGCTATTATTATTATTATTATTATTATTATTATTATTATTATTATTATTATTATTATTTAATCAGTATCACACACCTCTAGCGGGGACCCAGCGTGTGTTTGAGGAGGAGACAAAGAGAGCCATCCCTAGCGATAACAGAGACAGTGCAGGTTGAGGGGCTTACTGCCCGATTGGATAGTCTGAGCATAGTCGCTCAGAGATGGCTCACACCGTTAATTTCAATGATCCCGCGTTATGGCCAACAAGACTGACTGATTCTGATCGAATGAATGTTGTGCGTTTAATGGCAAAAAGGGAGCCTTTCTCAGAGATTCAGAGGGCAGAGAATCCGCAAAGTATCTAACACATTCTACCTCCTGCAATGGAAGGGAAAAATTGTTAGGGACTGGCTAATATACAGCAGGTCAAAAAAGGCCAAATTTTGGCTGCAGTGCTTGCTGTTCTCTTATGAAAAAAAGATCAACTAGTGCACTAAATGCAATAGATGGGCTGAAAATATCCAAAAAAACACTGCATTGTCCTAGGCCCTAGCAAAGCTGTCAGCTGGCCTGTCTACAGAGTAGGCTTGAATCAGAAGACCTGACCGTTGCTTTATAGACTAACATACGTATTTTAAAGTCTATTCTCTGAGGTAAAGGGGGCCAGTGTTCTGGATCAGCTGCAGATGTCTAAATGACTTTTTAGGTAGACCTGAAAGGACAACATTGCAGTAATCAATTTGTCTAAAATAGATGCATTGTTGAGTTTTTCAACATCCTGTTGTGACATTAGTTCTTTAATCCTGGGCGTATTCTTCAAGTGATAGAAGGCCGACTTAGTGACTCCCTTTATGTGCCTTTCAAGGTTACAGGTCTGGGTTCATCATGACAGCGGGATTTTGGCTCTTATATGTGGTTTCTAGCTGTAGTAACTGAAGCTGTGTGCTAACTCTTGATTAAGCCTCCTTTGGACCAAAAAATATTTCGTCAGTTTTGTTTTTATTTAACTGAAGAAAATTTTGGCACATCCATGTATTGATTTGTTCTATGCATCCAGCCAATCCAGCTACCATAACTATGCAGACACCTGTGTGTCTGCATAGTTATGGTAGCTGATCTTGTTGTATGTTATAGTCTGAGTTAAAGAGAGCATGTAGATATTGAATAGAAGGGGCCCTATGTAATGAATGGTGTGGAGCAGAACCCGGAATTCAACCAAAACAATGTTTTTCCTTTTGCTGGTCTTTATTGAAGGGCACATGAACAAAAACCGGATCCAAAAAGCGGGTAAGGCAGACATCCAATACACTTGACAGGAACAGAACTGGGCAGAATAAACAGAAGCAGGTTAACCAAAACAGGATCAAGGTGCTGGGGCTCTTACCGAAACAAACGAGGAGGAATTGTTTAGCAATTCCGCAACAAGTACTGTGATATAACTTAAAAAATCATGACAGAACAGAGAAAACAGAACTGCTTGTAAAATATAATCCAAAAAGAATATAAACACATCTACGAGGCATCTGGACCAACTAAATTGACATTTTCTGCCCTCATAGCAACTTCAAGTACACAAAAAAATTATTTAAGGGTGAAAAAAATCTGATTTTGCAAGATTTGTCCCTTTTAAAGGGGTTATCTCAACATCCGTCTCTGTCATACCAAACCATCTGCATTCTTCTCTTCATGAAGCTTCATTGTTGTTTTGTATAAAACAGAAATTATACACCAATTAAATATTGTGTTTTATAACTATGCCTGTATAGCTGATCTGTTAAAATACAGGTCACAGGCTACATTAGAATATTTTTTTAATGGCATGGGTGTGTAAATGTAAATTGCTTAAAATAAGTATCTTATCACATTAGGGAAAATAAACAGGTCTTTGCAAGCATTGATAACCCTTCATCTTTCTCACAACCATAAACGTCAGAGTATTATGCCAGGTCTGGCTGTAATAAATATAAAAATCATGCGCACTTGTCAAGTGGAAGGATTTTTATCAAATTTGTTTACAAATATGTCTGAATGGTGCAGTGTTTAAATATTGTTGAGCTCTTTTTCATCTGATACTCCAAAATAAGAGTCACAGAAACCAATTGTCATCACAAGCTGTCTAATTAGTTAATATGTTTAAACAATTAAATCTACTGTGTTGCATGTTGATCCAAGACAGAAATGCAGATAAACGTGTACAATAGATTTTGCAAGGGTGGGAATCCTCATACAATTTTGCATATGTACTTTGGCAGTTGATGCCTCTGTTTTATCTTTTCAAAATATGTACATTCTTTAAAAGCAGCAGATGAAGCTTTGGTGAATGTGCTTCACCATCATGAACATAACCTTGATAGGTGTTGTTTACAGAAATTACACATGTAGGTATAACTGATTTAAATATGCAAATCAGAATAAAAGTTTGAACAAAACCTTAAACTCCCGGACCTAAAGTCTCTAAGTCGTTAAGTCATTTAATCTTGTTGACATGTGTTTTGCAAGAAGTCTGTTTTGAAATCTGTGCCTTGCACGCTTATAATCATACAGTTTTCAAAGGTTTTCTGGGATTCGGCAAATGTCAGTTGTGACAGACAGTTCAGTAAACCCAGAAGGATGTATCAACAATGCAGCCCACTAATGCACGGTTAGTGTCAGTCACTCTGCAGCTCAGTCACTGCTTTTCAAAACTGCCAGGTTGAATAAAATCTAAACATAATAAGTATCCATCAAAGTGACAAGTCTCCTGCTTATGTTGTGGCTTTTTTTCTTTATGACATCAGCTTCTTGAGTACTTTTGATGCATTAAATGTGATATAACTAAAAGTTGCTGACAGTATGAAGCAAACAGTTTCTTATTTAGTCCTATTAAAACATGTTTTGAAGCACAACACAGCAATATAGTAGCAATGTCCAGCTAGTCTACCTAGTTAAAGCAGTCTGTTTAGGTGTTGAAATAACTGACAGAACTTTAAATAAAGAGGATACTGACCATTCTTATTTAACTCTGAACAATCAGCATGAAGTGTATTTATTTCACAGATAATGTTGGTGCAGTAGAGTTAATAAATAACTAGAGCAAAAAATCCTCTATCATTATTATTTTATTTGATTGCTTCTCTCAGCTGACACTGTTTTTCTTCGTCTTTTGCCCTGGGAATAAAAGTGTAATCAATGCTCATGAAGGAGGTGTTTTAAAATCTGTCAAATGGGTATTTTAATAATATTGAAACAGAAGCTCATAAAGTTAAGACTCGATAATAATCCTAGGCAGGGCATTTAACGTTTAAATGAGTTCTGTATCTTAATAAGGTTTTCTTCACTCTCCCATCTCATTTTTGAATCCGAGTCATTCCACTGATGCACATCTTCAGCACTATGACTGTAAAAGCTGATTAAGTCTTAGCTCCTGGATTTTCTGTTTTACAAGCATTAAGCTAAACAAGATGTAGAGTCATGAGGGTCTTATACTGCTACTGTGAGCTGAAAGTAATCATGCGGGATATACACTTATTTAAAAGATTACAAATTGTGGGTATAGGAAAAATCATACATAATTTTCATATTATGAATATATATTTTGTTGTGGGCTACTCCAAAAGCATGCCACATAGCTAGATTTGGACTGCCCATGTCAGTGGTGATGTTTACCACAAAAAGTCCTATGAAGCTGCTCTCTGTTATTTCTAGGATGTGTTGTGCAGTCAAGCCATGTGGGATAAATCAGACTCAGGAGACTGCCTCTCACAGCAGGGGGCTCACTGTATAAAGACTTGCTGCCCAAATAGAATTGCCCTCTTCGTACACACTGTTTCTCAACAGAAGCATTGGAGGGACACCCACTCTGGATAAACCTACAAACATGCAGGGTTGGCCAAGCTGAGCACATCCTTGCCTTTTTCCAACATTGGAACTTGAAAAGACGACTGCCATGGAACAGACTGTTTATGATCTTCCTAAGCTGTGCAGGAGAAAAACTGACCCGGGAGTGAGCCACACCTCTGCCGTGCAGAGATCCACGGGTTACAGCCCTGCAGTGCTGAGCTTCCTACGGCCTGAGACCTGGAGCCGCCTCCTCACAGCCCCGCTTTGAAATAGCCGCCTGCTCGCTGCTCAGAAAACCAACCAGAATTATTTTTTATGCCAGTGGCCTTCATCTGATCTTTGGTATAAATATGACCCAATTTTTTTTTCCATATAGTCAACTTTCTTTCGTAGGACTGGATCTTTTTTTTCCTGTGTTAAATTGTCCTTCTATGCTTTTGAATGTGATCTCCCTGGCTTTCTAATTCCTTTTTGTCTCCTCAGGTCCCTGCTTTGTATAGTAAAATGCCCATTATAATAAAATGTTTGGTTATTTGTTTTTGCATTATTGACACATGCATATTTTCTCGCTTAAAATGGTTTTAATCAGAAACCCTTTTGTTTAAATTAACTTTTTAATGAATTACTAATATAAAATAATTGTGAGGTTATGTGAACAATATTATAATATGAAATGTATAATAATTATGCATTCCGCAGAAAATAATTAATCCTATGTCATCAGTCAAAACATCTGCCATGTCATAAAGACATTGCAGTCAAACTCATTAATTTGACTCAGAACTAATGAGTTTGACTCAGAAATCCAGCTAAATATGAATAAAACCATGCAAGAAGTTGACCTCATCAGACCTTATGTGTTGACAGAGGGCACATTAAAACCATAAACCATGATAAAACAACACATTTTAACAGCTTTTTTTTATTAGCATGTTCGCACACAATCACATACACAGTCAACTGTGTCATCTGGCTGGTCACTTCACATTGGTTATCTGTTATCATCAGGGAATGAAGTATGAGGTAACACATACCCCTTCGCACAGCCTTGTTTTGTTTCAGCATAAGACACGAGTTTTCATAATGTTGTCCGAGAACTGTTTAGAAAAGGAAAAAAAAAATTTGGTGGATAAGGAGAAATGCTTTATGTCCATATATCTAATCCACTTTTTTGCATAGCATTGGGTCAGTAAGAGTAATCACTCTATCTTTGTGTTGCAAATAGGCAACTGCAAATCTGTTAAGCATATCTTCCATAGAAAGGCATCTTTTCTTATATAAAACTGTTTCTGTTTGATACCATTGCTAAGCACATTCAATGGTCTGAAAGAAAGTTTGTTGTAGTGCAGATTCCATCTTCTGAAGGCCTAGAAAATGACTCATTCGCCTTAAAAAAACTTCAATTGTAATTTATTTCATATCTGTTAAGTACTTGTAAAGTTTCTAGGTTTACCTGGTACCAAAATATTGTGATATTTGCCATTAGTGTCAAGTCATTAGTGAAACATATTTGATGTGCCACAGATGGACAGATTTCATTTTCCACCTAAATGCAACCCTTCAGCTCCTCTTCTATCAATACAAGGTGCAGTCCCACGGTGTACTTGATGTTTAGCCACAGGCTAGTCAGCTGTTAGCCTATTTTTATTTAGTTATTTTATTTCTTTAATGGCCTACTTTCCAACTAGGATGAAGGTTTTTGGGACCTGGGGAAAAAAAAGTCCCATAACAGCTCATTGCCTTGAAGCCATAATTTGTAATGTGGTGCTGCAGATGTTGCACTGTGCATGTATCTCACATGTGATGACGGTCAGAAATCAGTTGAAGAGGAGCCAGGTGGGGTTTGCTCAAGCTAACAACAGATGTGCTGCTGATTTCATGCAAAAGTTATTTGAAGCGCCTGCTATTCCTTGTATGTGTGTTTGTGTGTAAATGGATTTACAAATGCAGAGATCAGAAGAGGCTTGTCACAGCCTGGTTTGAGGATGATAATATAAAAATAGGCAAAGTAATACAAATAATGCACTTCTGGCTGGGATAAACACACCAGTGCTTGTCCATTCTAACTGAGCACAATTTTTGCTCTTCGTTTACAATACATTATGCTGCAAAAGTGAAAATGTATAGAGAAATATAAAAGAGACATAGATGTCTGTATAAAATAGATTATAAAATATAAAATAGATTAAATTTTTTTTTTGTTTAATTAATTTTATAAATAATACTGAAAATTACTTATTTGGCTCAACTGATATCTACTTATGTTACAGTCAGTACAATTATTTAAATCTACATATAGTTATTTTCTTTTCATTAAACCGTTATTTAACCAGGTAAAAACCCCATTGAGAATAAAATCCCTTTTTCAAGAGGGACCTGGCGAGACAGCAGATCTATAAGTAAACGTTGTGTTCAGAATAATGGTGGTCAAACTTCACAAACCAAATGCAGAAGGACGTAAAGGAAAATTAAAAACTACCATTTGAATGTATCGAACAATAGTTAAAATGATTAAGACTAATTAATCAGCTCTACAGTGATCAAACATGGTCTATAGTACCAGGAAAGACTCAACACAGACATAAGAGGCAATTGGGGAGATTTATTGACATAAATCAGTAAAAGTTCTTTGGCATATGGACCCTGGCAGATGTGAAAGCTGCGAATGGCTATGAGCTTGGATGTTCATTTGAGGATTAGGATTAGTAAAGTCCTCCCCCTGGGGTCTAGACACTGGTGGTGGAGGCCAGAGGAGAGAAGGAAGCCAGGAAGAGTGCAAAGGAGGAGGTGGGGTGGAGGTGGGTTGAAGCTCAGCAGAGGAATCTATGGATGGAAAGTTTTATAAGCAAAGCCTTGCAGAATGATTGGCTGGGGTAGTATGAGGATTTGATGCAGATTAGCTGGAGCACAGGTGCATGACGAGACAGTCAAGGAAGGTGAGTCTTTCCGTTTGAATGTATGTCTAGACTCCGTTATTCAAAAGTAATTAGATGTGCTGATGGGATTGCAGTTTCACTGGCGTTAAGATAACTGGCATTATGTGGACAGATGATTGGTCCTATTGGTTTTAGGGGCCACACATGGTTTGTCTGATACTGTTCCAAACTCCTAATTCAAGCCAAAACACAGTATGATGCGTGGTGTCCCAGGCATGGTGATGATGAGGAGGAGAATATTTCTCAAAGTGTGGTGTCAGATCTCATCTTGCATTGGTCTAAATGCATTTAAATAGTTGACAAGATTATGCTTTCCTATGCTGAGAAGGAAATGCCTTTGAAATGGATGTTTCACAAAGTCAAGAATGTACACTATACCAGTGAGTGAGCCAGATTGTGATTCCAGACCAACAAGATCAATGTCATGAACAGCACAACTCCAGACCTTACTCTATTAGAAAACTTGTTGTTTCTCATTTGACATTATGTTTCTGGAGTAAAGTCATAAAATGCAAAGAAACTGTAAAAATTTAGATTCGTTGCTGGGAGGATGGCATCAGTGAGTGAGCGATGGTTTTGAATGAATCAGACAGCTTATAACAGGAGTGCAACCTGAGGAGCAATGAGGAGATTTGTAGGGAGAGTCTTGAGTGGATTTCTCCAATTATCACAAGTAACGAGGAAGCAAATCACAAGGAGCTCTGTACACAGGGGCAACAATCCCATTTAATTTTTAGAGGGACAATAAACAGCAAAATTTCAGGAAGCAATTCCTGGGTGCGGGGGGGGGGGGGGGTGTGTGGACAAAAAGCTATTTCCCTCTCTCTTTCCTGTACCTTTGCAATGTTTATTGTGGGGTTGAAACATCATCGTGTTAAGTAATGTTTGTTTTTGAAAGTGATTATTCTTTATAAGGCAATATTTTACCTGTATACAGTTAACAGGTTTCTACCTGTTCAACCAGTAATGTCAACGATGGTATTAGATGGAAGGTAGTAATGGTCCACCATTATGACTACATCTAATGGTTATTTCCACCCTGCTCTAATTTCCACAATAGTCCATCAAAGTAATTTCAGAAGAAATTAAGCTCAAAATAAGTTCCAAAACTATAAAGGAAAAACCTTCAAGAATAATCTGACAAAATCAGACACCTCTTAAGAAATATGTATTTACTTTAGTATCAGCCAACAAAAAAATTAACAGAATATTATCAACTATAACCCATATGGAAACCTATACATGTACAGTGCTTTGAAGTTATAGACTGTAAAAATGTTTTAACCACCCATTCATCAGTTTATCTACTGCATGTTATCGTATCTGTCTGTGATAAACTAAAGTACAGTTTCTATCATCCACTCAGACACTTTTACCTTACAAAAAAGCTCCACTTTTCTAAACCAAAGAACCAAATGTTCTTCTTTTAGTGACACTGGATCCAACATATTCCTGGCAGATCATGTTTACATCCAGCTTGTCCAGTCACCCTTTATTGACATTACAGAAAACTACACAGTTGTTTGGCCTTTGTCGGGCCATAGTAGCCTACAGCCAAGTGTTTAACTGATGTAGGGAACTGAAACTCCTCTCAGCTTCACAAGAAGACACAGGCACCACCATCAAAATCCTGAAGCCAACCTCGACCTGATCGAACAAGCCCCGCACCTTCACTGGCAGTCTCTAAAGTAGGGATCACCAACCTTTTTGAAACTGAGAGCTACTTCATCGGTATTGTGTCATATAGGGCTACCTACTGACTGTTGAACTACAAGAGTCCAAGCTCACCGTTGTTTTACGTAATATAAATATGTTTTTAATGCTTTTGTCATTTCAAAATCTATGTAAATACAACTATGATTAAAGTGGAAGAGCAACTGAATAAAATAGCATTTTAAATGCAGCTTAGTGGAGGGTTGTGCTATGTCTTTGAACAGGCTTGGGGGCACCACATATGGTCCATGAGGGCTACCTGGTGCCAGCGGGGCACCATGTTGGTGACCCCTGGTCTAGAGATCCTCTGCTGCCTCCACACTGCTGATACATGGGTATTTGTTGTGAAGGAGAAAAGTTCTGTTAAGCTCATGGTCCTGATCTAGTGAAGGAGGCCACTCTCTACCTTTTGTAGAATCTTTAGACGTATCCTAGTCAACGTTCACCAAATTACACCTCCATGTAGCCAGCACTCTTACACTCCTCATCGTTTGAGTACGCTGTCGTACTCAAACAAATTTGGCACATGTGAGGAAAAGTATGGACATCCTAAATTTAATGCTGGACGGTGAAAAACATTGACTTTTAATAAAACATAAAGTAAATTTGATATAATAAGAAATGCATTATTTACCACAACTCCCTTTAATTATCATCAATAAAAATATTGGGAAAAACGGTAGAATGTTAATAGTAGATGTGGTGGGTAGGCGTAGTTTTGATCACGTGCTGTTGGTAGTTATTATTGACAGACAATCGGGTTTTCCACAGCATTCTTGTTCAAGTAGCCCATTCACTGTCCAACCCAGCATCGTTTTAATGGCAAAAGTTCATCACTTTCACTTCTGATAACTTCCAAAGGTTCTAGAGCTCTGGGCATGTTCATGCCAGTCAGAATGCTCCACCTCTGGTAAATGAACAACATGCTTCAAATGTGGCCATTTATCCAAGTTTCGTTGTCTCGGGATGTTCCTCAGGTCTACAGGCATTCTGTGCTGAGTGAATAGGTCAGGCATGTCACAGTACATATTGCTGTCAAATCCAGCGATTTCGAGTTCAGGCACAATGAAGCTGTCCATCACTTTCTCTTCTCCCATGGTGCGCAAAATAATCTTTGTTTATCTCCCAGTGAGATTCAGCTTGTCCATAAGGCCAACTATACAAAAGGATGCATATTGGTGACAGTCAAACAAACTGAGTCACCAAGCGGCTGAGTAGGGGAATTATTGTTGACGTGCTCGCTGTTCAAAACGTCAGTCCAAGCTGCAGTTAAGACTCTTTTATTGGTATTGATCTTCAAAACACCAGTTCCAAATACAGCAGCATAAAAACGGATCCACAGGTTCGAGCCATAGTCAAAAGCAAAAAAACAAAAAAAAATCCAAAGCATAAAGCGGTCAGCAAAAAGTAGACATCCTCCATCACCCACTAGTTGAAACTCATCAGGTGAGCAAAACAGGTGATCTTACAATCACTACCGACACCACGTGATCAAAACTACGCTTATCCACCACAGTAGATGTGAACTGCTTAGATCGTTTACAAGTTTTTTTCAACCTCCACAGTTTACATTAGAAGTGCTAAGTAGATATCACTAATATAAATCTGCCATATTCTAAAACTAGGAATGATATCGCAAATCCTAGATTTAGGGTTTCCTAAAAGGTCACTCACCTGCTGACAATATTGGTGGCACAAACAGTCTGGAACGTTTCGCCACGCTTTCTTGAACTGATAATTGCATGAGAGAAAACAAAATCAAATGATGCTTTACACCTCTTTACTTCTGTTTATTTTTCTTTCTTTCTTTTTTACTATCAGTGTAGAAGCTTACTTACAACACTCTGCATGTACAGCATCTATTAAAATATTTTTTTATCCTAGTCTGTAACCAGTCATTCTCATGAACACTTCATGAGCCCTCATTTGGAGTTTAGGCAGAAGTAGATGGGAAACTGCAATGATCCAGGAGTAAAGTTCCGGGGCATCTGTTCACTCTCATGTCTTGCTCCGACTTTGGTCCATGGTGCTGCTCCTGATAAAGCTACATCAGATGATTCAGAGCAGGCCGTGGATGGCTTCTATCACAAAGGAAGATGAATGAATATTTTTCTTGAGCTACAGGGGAGAGAATTTTAATGAGTTTAAAACATGTCAGGCAAGTTAATTCAACAGCTTTGACTTCTTTGCAAAATACATACTGGCTGTCACTTGCAGGCAGAAATGTTGTTATTCCTTTAAAAATTTTCCTCTTAGGAATTTCCCACTAACAAGGCACTATTACTTTTTCTTCTTCTTTTTCTTTTTTTTTTTTTTTTTTGCTTTATTGTGGCTTCAAGTACAGCATTATTGAGCAAATTGATCCAATGCCTCCAGTAGTGAGCATCGGGATGGAGATGTATTGTTCTGTGGTTGAGGGACTTCCTAAAAAACTGTACAGCTGGTATTAACCTCAACACTTGAAAGCCGCTGCTGTAATACCTAAAATAGAATTTCAGGTAAAGACTACATTTAATTCTAATACCTATTTTTTTCATGTTGTAGGTTTATAAAAGTCAAAGACTTTAACACATTTGCAATGGCTCTGTCAGGATTCGGCAGGCTGTGCTGCATGCACTGCCTGTTTTTCTCTCTTTCAGGTGATCAGAGTTGACAGGTGAGCATGGCGCACACCTGCAGCTCGTTACGACCGTTCAAGCATGGAGTTAAAACCAGGTTGCAATTAGCTGAAGGACGCCGGAGTGTTAAACCGTTGTGGTACGCTTAGTGGCCACTGTCTCTCGACAATTCCTTGTTCCTGCGTGATTCATGTTCTTGTTCCCGGTTCTAACTCATGTTTCCTGTCTCCTTGTAGTTCGCTCTGTGTTTTGGATTACTCACCGACTGCTCCGCTAAAGCGCCAAAGTCTCAGTCAAGCTCCTGAATCCTTGTGCTCAGATTTTGCTCTGGCGTTTCCCTCGAGCCCCCTTGGCTATTACCAAGACGGACAAGAGAACCCCCCTTCCTGGATTCACCCTGGTTCCTTCGGCTGCTCTCTGCTTCCTGCCTCCGCTGTGGTGCTGCTCGGGCTCCCCGCCTCCGTTCCACCTGCTATTCCTCCTGTCACTCAGTCACCTAGTTCCACCAAGAGAAAGAATCCGTCTTCCACTCCGCTTCCCCGGATTGGTTGCTCATACCTGGCCATAAGCACACCACCACACATTTAGATTCCCGTACCAGCCTTAGTTTAAACTGTTCCTTTCTTTCCACAGTGTCTCGTATCCTGACGTCTCGATCATAGCTGGCGGCTCACTCAGTGAGCATTACTTCTTCGTGTACCCTTGAGCCAAATAAACATCTTAAACTGCTTTTGTCTCCCGTCTGTGTCCTGCATGTGGGCCAAACACCTAAAAACCATGACAGGCTCCAGAATATATTTTTATAACATAAATTATATAGGTTTTCAGATTTTACGCCAGTGAACTGAAGGTGTCACACATTGTTAAATAAGAAAATTCCATTAAAGTGATTCTTCCATAGTTCTGTCACAATGCATTTGTAAAGGAGGAGGACATTTGTTTTCTATTATATCATTCACTCATAACCAGGTTTATTGTTTATTTGCTTGTTTGTATTTTCAAACAAATATTCCAAAAATAGGGCATGGGTAGATATAAACCAAGCAGTGTCTCAAAAAAGAAGCAACTGTTTTACCTCAGAGATGCTCTACACATCTATGTTGCACAGAAATATGTTATGAAATTGAACCATTCAACATGTGTATAATGGAAAGATTTCTGATGGGGCTACTGTATAAAATGTACACTGTGTATTGGCAATAACCCAGGTAATCCACACATATAAGGAAATCAAAGCAAACTGGCAATAAAAATACATTCTGGTAAAAAAAAAAAAATATTGAATCTTAATTATTGTAATTTCTTTTACTTTTAGGAAAAGTTATTCTTGGCAATGGCAACTTTAAGAACTCTTCTAATAGATAAACTAGTCACATGCATTACTTGTGTGTAATTTTGACCATTTCTTCCACCCAAACTGTCTTCAAAACCTGATTGTTCTGGGGGGGTCTATGCATTCTGATCTTTAGTTCTTTACATAGATTTTTGTCGGACAAACTTCAGGTGATTGGGCCATTCTAGCAGCTTTTCTTTTAATTCACTTAAACCAATTAAGCGTTTCCTTGGCTTTGTGCTTTATTTCCTTGGCTTTCATACTTGATATTCCACACTCGTTTCATCTGCAGAAACTTATTGAGAATGTTCAGATGCCCTTCTCCATTCATCCTTCCTTCAATCATATGAAGTTCTTCAGTTCCATATCCTGTAAGACATTCCACACCTTGATGTTCACTCCTGCAAGCTTCCCTTTTGGCATCATGTTTTTTCGATAATGTGGAGAACCATTCTTCATCCAAAGTCTTGGTACATGCTTGTCCAAATCTTTTGCAGCCAACTTTAAACAGGCCACAACATGCTTTATTTCAGGAGTATTCTGAAGTGATTTTGTAAAGAGGTAATTTTGTTTGTGTGCGTTACTTATTCTTTTCATGGAAAAAAATATATACTTGCTATTTCTATGTCTTTCTGATGCGCTTTACGAGGGCTTGTTAGTTTTTGGACAACTAAGAATTAATTTTTTCTTAATTAATGAAAACTCAAGAAAATGTTGTATTAATTTATTATCAAATGCCTCCTCCTAATCTCTCAAGGTAGGATGCCCACATTGTGCAGCAGATGTTATTCATTATACTTGTGTTTATACACCACATATTGCTGTAGGCAGCGGCACACTGAGGCAAGAGCTTATTCTATTTATTGAATACGGAAGAACAACAAAGCTATTAAAACTTACCATCTGAGCAACAGTACAACAAGGCCAGTGGAGACAGTTTTATTAATATAATTACACAAACCAGTGAAACAGCAAACCCCCTCGCACCCCCACCCCCCCAACAAACGCAAATACACACACACACCCTTTGTTGAAGGTTCTGATCATTACTGTCAGTGTTGCTTTGCATACCAAAGTGCTCACTGCGGGCATTATCTGGTATTCTCACGTTAAACTGTGATCTCCTCGCAGGGGAATGAGGTGGTCATAAAATCTGACAGCCTTAAGCCAGAGTTTTGCAACTATGATGAGTCTGTTTTATCATCTCCTTTAAAATTTATTGATTTTCCCAAGAAAAATGAGCAGGTGCAGCAACTTAAACGGTGTAAATTACTTTTACAAAGAAAAGGAGAAACTCACTGGTTCTTGGGTCTCAAAATCAATTTGCCACATTAAGGTCAGCCTTTCCACAAATTCCCTGGCATTTCTAAGCATGGCAGTACACTTCTGCATGATCCAGTTTATGTTGTCTTAATACTTGATTTTTGCCGTTTATCATTAAAACTGTAGCCGACCCCATAGCAATAAACTTTTCAAAGTTTACAACATTTTTCATAGCCGTTTTTTATCCCCACATCCCTTTGAAGAATAAAGTACTTCCCATATTTTGTAGCATTTGGAGTGCAGTTTTGTAGATTTGTAAGAAAAAAATATATAATAAACTTATTGCGTTAATGTTGCTTTCTTTCCATTGGAAATTTTTGTATTAGACTAATGCAAAAATAGTGGATGATTATGAAGTTTTTTGTTTTGTTTTATGATTTTTTCAGAAATAAACTCCTGAAAAGTGTGACAAGCAATTGATTCAGAAGTCTTTATTCTGGTACTCCTGAATAAAATGCGGTACAAATTGCCTCAAATAAAATCTTATAATTTACTTATAATTCCCATAAAAGTAAATAGAATCTATCTGTGTTTAATTTAATCTCACAAGTGCAGCTGTTCTATGAATACACCAGATAAGTAAGGGATAGAGTTGTAGAGAAGTTCAAAGCAGGGTTAGGTTATAAACGAGTAAATTGCCATTCAATCAATCATTGTTTAATCCATTACTCAAAAATGGAAAGTGAATGGCACAACTGCAAGCCTACAAAGACAAGTCAATCCAGCATTTATCAGAGAACCAGCCTAGAGGGCCATGGTCACACTGGATTGGCTGCAGAGATTCACTGCTCAATTGGGAGAAACAGTGAACTTTAAAACTGTTAGAAGTGCAATCAAGAAAATTGGTGTTCAGAAAAAAGTGGAAAGAAGAAAGCTGTTGTCAAAAGAAAACCACAATAAGAAAGTCCAGTTGAACATAAACGCTCAATAAATTATTTTAGATAAGTAAAAATAGATTTCATTTTATTAGAAAATTCAATGCCATTTTTCTTCTGCTCCACAAGGTGCTAATTTGTATAGTTCTATAACATATAGTTCCAACAAAATACATAAATGTTGGTAGTTGTAACATGACAAAATTTGACACAATTCTACACTTTTGTAACCTTGCCAGCAAGCTGAATTTTTGCATTATTTGTGCGTTCACAAACATAACCATCCATCTTGTACCACTCCAGCTTCAACTGTTTATGACTGAACCAAAAACGGTTTGGGCCAATCACATTGCAATATTATGGTTTAAGGCGGGATATACTCCTGTGACTAAAGCAAGAGCTGCCGAGCCCACAGCTGAACCAAAATAAGCATGGCAGCGAAGGAGGACACATATGTAGCTGCTGCTGTTATATCTGTTTTGTCAGAATCGATCATTTCATCTTTGAAAGAAGAACGGCAAGAAGTGCCATGACCAGGATAACTTGGGGCCAATACAAATTTTTATAGAGCAAGGACTTTATAGCCAAAGCGGAGGAGCATCAGTGGTCGCCATGATAAGCGCTGTCCGAATAGTGCAGTCAGCAAGGAAGGAAGTAGGAAAGTAGGCTGAAAGTAGCTTGAAAAGTTTTGATGAATGTCCCTCCTTTCCCCAAACAAATTTGATGGGAGCAGTCCCAGATTAATAATGTGCAGAATGTAGAGTGCTACATATTTTTAATCTGGCTGGCCAGGTTAATAGTTTTGCAAGTAACTGCAATAATCAACAGCACATGTCAGGTAAAGCTCATTTTCATTCTCAATTATCAGTCATTTATATTTAGGCTTGTTCCAAATCGAGATGAAGACATTGGTTCCTCTGAATAACATTGCTTTCATTGTGTTGCCCTGTTTTTGCATTGTTGTTTCCAATGTGTTGCTTTCTCCTTTGAGTTTCACAAAAACATTCTTGATTCTCTCCCTGAATTTCAAATGAAAATGCATATTAATCAATTCCCCTGGCTAGACTCAACCAAAGTGAGACTTGAATCAAGCTGCAAGATGTCTCACTGAAGAGTAGCTCCCCTGCTGCTCCTCCATCTATCATGGTGTTCCACATCTTGAAAGGAAGGAAAAAAGTGCCGGGAATAACAAAAAAAAAAAAAAAAAGACCGGACACCACGCTTAACAAAGCAGAAATTATATTAAATGCACATTTACTTTATAAGGAAGACCTAAAAACTTTTTTGGGGCCACATTGCCCACATTCTCAGGTTTTTTTCAATATGCTGATGCAATCTGCTGCCTGGAATTTCAGAGAGCAGCAGGAGGCCTGGCAGGGGGTAAATCTGCTAAGGCTTCCATCAAACTGCAGACACATCATGATATCGCACAGCACTGAGAAGATGCTGCATTTTATTCATCACTATTTAAACAAAAGCAACAGCTAATTACAAGCTTAGCATTTCTGTTAACACGCTGTTAATTTTTACTGCTAAGGGGGGAAAAACTGAAGTGCATCGAAGGGAGCTTCTGAGGATTAGGTTAGCTTCCATATTGGCCATTTAATATGCTGGATTTAATAGAAGGGGTCTGCAGGGAATTAGCATGGTGTTTGGAGAGGTACTTGCCGAGGAAGGGAGGCTTCTGACACGTCTGAAAGTTTAGGAAACCATGCGTGTTGCTGCACCCTCTGGGAAGCTAATGACCAATGCACCGAGCCTACGCAATGAGGATCTCGAACATAGCTCTCTCCAGCTTTCACTGGTTGAGGGGATTTCTCCAGTAATTGCAGTTGAGAGTGGGTGCACATGCAATTTAGGAGAAATATAGCTGTAATACGATGCTAGATGATACCTACATACTACAACAGTCAGTGTCATTCAATGTGTCTGTTGGCTATAAATGGCCAAAATGTGATGTATCTCAAATTCAATTGCATATCAATAAATTTGAAATATAACCACAAATTTTATTTTAGTAATTCAATTCAAAACGTAAATGTCAGATTAAATAGATGCATCGCACATACACATTATACATGGAAATTATGTATTTTGCATGTAAACAAACCGCTAGCTAGCTGCTTGTCAATTAGCCAACAAATCTGACAATGTAGACTACTAGCAAGTAAATCAGGCAAATCAGACAACTCTGAATAGTGCACATATATAGCTAAACTTTAAATGACTTAGCATTAGCTGCTAGTCAGACTGATTTGAGGCGACAGGTGGTAGAGGACTAAACTCAGAGTTCTTTATTTCTGCATGTTAAGCAGACAAAAAAGCAAATGAAAAAAATATATAGTCAGAGTGGAATTAGATTTTCCCAAAAATCTTTTCACTTATATCTTCTTATCAACCCTTAGCACGTAGGAATATTAGTCCTAGCATTGATATTGTCAAAGAAAAACATTTGTTTCCATTTGAAGGAAGCCAGATGTTTGAAAGACTGAATATGTGGTCTCAAGACTGTTCTTGAAATCGAGACCAATACCACAACACTACCAACACCTGCTTTAATGACCATGCTATGACTGTGTCAGATTGGTGAGGTAACTAGCCTGACCTAAACCCCATAGGTATTGCATGTATTGTTTTGTGAAAAGGAACATGAAAAACACCAGATCAGACAATGCAGATGAGCTTAAAGTAACTTTTAAAGGAACCTGAGCTTCATTAAAAACTCAGCCAAGTAACAAGTTGATCAATTCCATGCTATGCCACATTGATGCATTGGGTAAATATACTGATTTGTTGAGATTGACAGAGTTTTGCATGCATACTGTCATGTTGTGGTTGAGGGAAGAGCCAAGTGAAAACATTGATCATGAGAAGTTTTTTAAGAAACTTACTGATAAACGTTGCACAGAAACTGAATATAAGTGGGGGTTGGAGAAATATGGTGGCAGGGGGGCAAAAAAAAATTACAGAGGATAACAGAGAACCCAGCAAGAAACAGAGAGAATGGGAGACAATATATACTGGAGCAGGGTAGAGAATTGGGGCAGAAGACAGGTGAAAGCAATCAGAGAAAATTAGGAGCAGCTGAGACCAATGTGGGCATAGAGCTGAGAGAGAGGGAGAACAATTGAGAGGGGCAGACAGAGAGGAACAACATAAATCTTGTTAAATAAACAGCAACAAGTTAAGAGCATAATCTACAATAGTCAAAAATAAAATAGGAGCAATACGAAAACAGGAAAGAAACATAGATCAAAAAGACACTGAAAACTCAAACAATTGACACAGGAGGATCATATCACAATCATGTAATTCAACTGTTGTGTTTATATGTTAATTTTACCAGGGTTTCTTTAGTGGCAGTGTTATGTTTCTTTTTCTTCCCCATCAATCAAATTCCCAATGTAATTAGTTGCTCCATGCTGGTTAGCCCTCTAGATTCACATTTCACTAAATCTACACTCGCAAAGAACTGAGTCACCCCAGGGAAGTGATTTAATGGAGTGGTTTAAATTGCTCTAGGCATAGATGAGTGCCCCTTTGTTAGCAGTCTCATGAGATAGACGACCCAAGTGGCACAAACTATTTTTTTTTGCCTAATTTCCATATTCCCTTGTCATTTGGACATGATTGTGGCTGTGAATATGCATGCCTGTTTGAAATCTAAATAGAAATGAAAACTAGTCAAGTTTCTTGTTGGCTTTTCTTAGAACCGAAGAAAAGTTTTCTGAGTTGGAGTAGTAAAATCCTTGCATACACCACATCACTGGAGGACCCGATGTAGCAGCTGCTTATGTCATTGTGCCTCTGCTTCACTCATTACTGGGACTTCCAGCTGTTTTACACGGCAAAATTATTCCACTATTTTCAGCTCGGTTCATTGTTTTTATTCCCAAAATTGACTTATAATAGTATGAATAAACTTAAACACAGCAGTGGATCACATTAATCAGTGAGAATCCTTTATAATATTCCTGATCAGGGATGGCACTGCAGCTAAAAAAAATATTTTGGAACCCAGTCGCTGTCTTGCACATTGGGTAAAAATATTCATGCTGCATGACCGGTCACTTTAATTGAATTTGTGTAGAAGAAAGGAAACAATAATAACCAGTTTTTTAGCCGTCTTCTAATTAAAGTTTTTCTTCCTGGGTATAAAAACACACAGGCAAAGCAATACATAAAAACTTAATATGTGAAAATCTCTGCCATAAAACCTGTCTCAGCAGACATATTGACGAAACTCCTGACTACATATGTTTTTAACTCTGCAGACAAGGGTACATTAAGAGATGGGAGCAGTCGTTCTTCTGAGCGATCTTAGTTTGACTCCATTGACTCCAGGAACTTTAAATAAAGGGTGAGAGGTATATTTTCACTCAACAATTTAACAGCTATTGCAAAACTACATCAGCAATATAGACAAATTGTGAATTTCCAATTCAGGAATTGACCAAAAACCAAAGTTTTTAAAACGCTTGCATAAAACACCCCCAGTGTTTCAGCATAGTGAACATTTGGGTCATCCATCTATTTTCTTTCTGTCTGCTTGCCAATAACTTTTGGCGGGTATGATGGAAGTAATGGGGGGGTTTGCAGGTTGAAGCAGGATTTGATGCTGGTTTTTGAAAATCAAATTTGGCTGTTGGAGTGTGGATTCATGTGGACTTTTGTTTCCAAATTATCCAGAATCCCATGAAGAATTGTCATTATATGTTCATGTGGAATACAAGTAAACCAACATAGAGTAAATATGAATTGCAAACTTGGAGAAAAGTCATGCTTGCCAATACTCCTTGATTTCTGTAAAAACCTTGGACTTGGCCTGAAAATTTTAAAAAGCAAACCTTACAGGTCTCCCCCTTTTTATCTGCTGCACTGCAGCCCTCCCTCCACGGCTCTTCCTCCCCAGTAGAGCTTGCCGTGGTTTTACGAGGAATTGGCAGCTTTTCTGTAAAGCAGGTTGTTTCTCCACCATTTCTCTTTAGCTGCATGTGCCCACTAGCAATCATAATTTTGAATGATAGCAGAGCTGTGTGAGGGAGGAGGTGTGGTGTACAAGAGTGATTAATACTGTTAACAACCAATCACAGCCACACACTGATGTTGCTATCACCTTTTATGTTTATTCACACTAATAATCATCTAAGCCATTTTGGTAACAAAGTTTGATGCAATATTAATGCCTTACAAACAGTATATGAATGTCCCCAAATGATCAAATAATTAAGAGCTGAATTAGGCAGATTTAGCATCTGACAGTTGTCAATTGAGTTGCTCCAGATCCTCTATGATTTGGGTCCGATTTATTTAGGCATCCTTTCACAAGCTTCTCAAACAAGCTTTCCTGGAGTTTTGGGGCTTTCCTCCTGACAGACCATTTTAACTGTGTCCATGAGTTTTCTACAGCCCCAGTTCCACTGGCTTGGGTTGGTCGTGCAATGCCATCCGCTGGCGAGTGTTTCAGGAGCAGTTTTTTCAAGGCCAGCCCAGGTTTCTCCAGCCCTAATCAAGAGCAGGGTCAAACCGAGCTGACTCGAGGGGGGTTTTGAGAGAACTGCTTTTCAGTAATTGGCCAAAGGACGAAAAAAAATAAGAAG
Organism: Fundulus heteroclitus; assembly: GCF_011125445.2. NCBI lineage: Eukaryota > Metazoa > Chordata > Actinopteri > Cyprinodontiformes > Fundulidae > Fundulus > Fundulus heteroclitus. Next base: position 1,116 of record NW_023397460.1, on the reverse strand, counting down.
GTTTTTCTCAGAGGAAGTCCAGAAAAACTGAAGAGCAATGGCATTAATATTAAGGATCCCTATGAACGATAATGGGTGAAAATTAAATGTTTTACTATTTACAAACTATGAACCACGCCTTAAGGGAAAAAAAGGAAAGAAAAAGATAAAGAACAGATTCTGTATGCAGAGGCGTTGTATCGGATCCGCTGATTTATGAAGGGTTTCTCTCAATTTTCACACACTGAAAGCTGTTAAGTTTTGTCTCTGAAGTGTCCATCCATCCACCTCATGCAACAGAAGGCAGCAGCGGTCTGGCTTTCAGACAAAGCACACCCAGGGGAAACAGTTGGATGCTTTTGCAGAGGTGCCCACTGAAAGCAGCTCGTACCTGTGGAACACCTGAAAGCTCTGACCACTAGCACAGCATCCTGCAGCTGGGGAGTGGGCATGAAAATAAACATATAAAAATAATTTCACTGTGGTTAAAAATCTGTTGCGCTTGCAGCCCCCACCGTGGATGAGGCAGAAAATCTCATAAAGCTGTAAATATTAATTCTGTGAGGTAAACTTTGGAGCACGTCTCTTCTCCGCCTCTGTCTTTGTCTCTCCCTCACACACACACGAACACACATTGAGAAGTATTGAGAATGTTTGCCTACAACAGTCTCAGTTGCAGGCAGCCGCAGAAGCAGAGGAGCTGTGCCTTTTTGTATCATTAGTTTAAGCTGATGGGTGATCCAGATATTTATCCCGGTGAATTAGGTTATCCTTTAAACAATATCCAAGACAATCTTGCATATGCATTTATACAAACATTTTTGTCCTTTTGTTTATGATTTTATAATGATTTATTCCCGTTTACCATTTCTGGTATATTTCTTTAAATTGTCACAAACAAAGCATGTGGCGGGGGCGCTAAAGTCACCCACAGGAGGCGTTTTCCCTTTTCCATGTATCTCTAGACTGGTCAAAACACACACTGCACAAACGGAGTAGGGAGAAGCGGAGCTGAGTGAGCCAAACCGCGTCGGACCAGTGGAACTGAGGCTTATGGGATTATGATCAGTGCTATCAGCACTTCAAAAAATTTACTTTGTTGTACTTATGGCATTGTGTAACTGATTTACATTATGC